>NW_028320406.1:10000-84194 GCF_062004578.1 Staurois parvus | reverse complement strand
ACACACTGCATTATGAAATGCATTTTTTATATATTACAAAATATATGAAAAATGTTTTAAAATCTATATTTTTAAAAAAGATATTCTTCAGATTTTTTTTAACGTATAAAAACAGTAATTTTTACATATATTTTTGCATATATTTGTAAATGCATTCCAAAAAAATGTAGATTAAATGTATTTTTAAAGACATATGGTGAAAGGATAATATGATAACATAATCAACTCCATTTTGTGATACAAGATGTTTGTTTAAAAAATATATGACTTTTGTACACACTAAGAGAAAAGTGTGTATGTAAGCTTTACAGGAAAATTTTTTAAATATTTTTATATATTTTGTAATAAAAATGCATTTCAACATACAGTGTGTATATATATATATATATATATATATATATATATTGAAATATATTGAATATGTCCAAAATTGTAGTATTTCAAATATATGTCAATATATTTGGGAATAATATTTTTAAAATAGATTTCAAATATATTTTTCTTCCATGTGGGTTGCTCCAGAGCTTAGTAAATGAGAGGAAGCTTCACTTTGCAAAGAATATCAAATCACATGCAAGAAAAGTAAAATAAATAAATAAAACACTGTTGCTTGTATGCCATTGGATGATGGAAGTCAGCAGATCTTCACTTCATCTTCATTGTTCTTCCAGAGTGCACAGTCTATTTGCCTTTAGTTAATCAATCCCACTGACGCCTATAGAAAATGACCCCCTTATTGTACAGATTATTGATGATTATGTGATGTACATAGACTATGTATTGACTCTCATGTGGAAATAACTCTGATAGATTGAATTAAACACTTCTTTGGAAAAAAAAAACCAAAAAACTTATTTTCTCTGTCTTATTTCTGATATCGATTCAAACTTTCCAGCTGGGCCAATTCTGACACTTCTCTCCTACATGTATACAGTAAATCTGCTTTTTTTTTGCTAGAAAATAACTTAGAACCCCCAAATATTTTACATATAAAATATATATATATATATATATATATACATACATATACACACACACACATACATATACAGTGGATATAAAAAAGTCTACACACCCCCAATAAAATGTCAGGTTTCTGTTATGTAAAAAAAAATGAAACAAAGATAAATCATTTCTGAACGTTTTCCACCTTTAATGTGACCTATAAACTGTACAACTCAATTGAAACTACAAAACTAAAATAATGTGGTTGCATAAGTGCTATCATGGGAGCTTGTTGCGCCCCCCCCCCTCCCCCCGGTGATAGCAATAGATTTAAAAAAAATTTTAAAAAAAAAGGATTACATACAATAAATAAAAAAGTAACATAAACTTAAACATCACATAGACAAGCGGTTAATTCAAGCTCACAGTTGCTGCTTGGAGGACAGGAGGACAGGGGGAGATACTGGGAGGCTAAGAGACCCCAATATCTCCATAAAGAGTACCTGTCCCCTGCCCATGCTATCACAAAGGGGGATTTTTAGCCCTCCGTGATAGCAATAAATTGAAAAAAAAATTAAAAAAGTGTAAAAAAAAAGAAACAACATCAAGTAGACAAGTGGTTAAATCAAGCTCACAGCTCCTGCTTGGAGGGCAGGGGGAGACATTGGGGGGCTAATGGACCCCAATGTCTCCATAAAGAGTACCTGTCCCCTGCCCATGCTATCAAAAAGGGAGCTTGTCGGCCCCCCATGATAGCAATAAAGTTTAAAATAAAAAAATAAAAAAGTGTATAAAAAAAAAAAAGAAAAAACATCATGGTACACAAGCAGTTAAATCAAGCTCACAGCTCCTGCTTGGAGGTCAGGGGGAGACACTGAGGGGGCTAATAGACCCCAATGTCTCCATAAAAGAGTACCTGTCCCCTGCCCATGCTATCATAAAGGGAGCTTGTTGGCCCCCCGTGATAGCAATATATTAAAAAAAATATTTAAAAAAAAGTGTAAACAAAAAGAAAAAACATCACGTAGACAAGTGGTTAAATCAAGCTCACAGCTCCTGCTTGGAGGGCAGGGGGAGACACTGGGGGGGCTAATAGACCCCAATGTCTCCATAAAGGTCACCTGTCCCCTGCCCATGCTACCATAAAGGGAGCTTGTTAACCCTCCATGATAGCAAAAAAGTTTAAAAAAGAAAAAAAAAGGATTACATAAAATAAATAAAAAAGTAACATAAACTTAAACATCATGGTAGATAAATGGTTAATTCAAGCTCATAGCTGCTTCTTGGAGGGCAGGGGGAGACACTGGGGGGGCTAATAGACCCCAATGTCTCCATAAAGAGTACCTGTCCCCTGCCCATGCTATCATAAAGGGAGTTTGTTGGCCCCCCGTGATAGCAGTAAAGTTTAAAAAAAAATGAAAAAAGTGTATAAAAAAAAAGAAAAAACATCATGGTACACAAGCGGTTAAATCAAGCTCACAGCTCCTGCTTGGAGATCAGGGGGAGACACTGGGGGGGATTATAGACCACAATGTCTCCATAAAAGAGTACCTGTCCCCTGCCCATGCTATCAAAAAGGGGGCTTTTGGCCCCCTAGTGATAGCAACAAAATAAAAAAAAATAAAAAAAAAATAAAGGATGACATAAAATAAATAAAAAAGTAATATAAACTTAGACATAAACTTCATGGTAGACAAGCGGTTAAGTCAAGCTTATAGCTGCTTCTTGGAGGGCAGGGGGAGACACTGGGGGGGCTAATAGACCCCAATGTCTCCATAAAGAATACCTGTCCGCAGCAATAAAATTAAAAAAAAGACATAAAATAAATAAAAAAGTAATATAAACGTAATGGTGCTGCGAGTGAGGCCTTACCAAAATTTTGGCAAGTAGGTGGAGCTGTCTATAGGCTGCTTTCGATGAAATGGTAATGAGGAGAGTGGCGGGGGAGGAGTGGAGATGATGTAAAGTGAGGAAGAAACCAATGGGCAGCGCGGGAGGAGGAGTCCGGAGCATCAGATCCATACTGGTGATGATAGGATCCTCTCTCGCCATTACCAGGCCTACAAAATTCTCACATACAAGGTTTGGAGTATTTTTTTTTATTAAAATGACCGCTAAGCGCATTCTACCTTTCCATAGATGGATATTTGCCTTTCGCAAGAAAAAGGCGACACGTGGGGGTTGATTTACTAAACCTGGAAAGAGCAAAATTCTGGAGCAGCAGGCAGCCAATCAGATTGTAGCTTCGGCTTGTTCGGTGAAGCGTTCACAATAAAACCTGGAAGCTGATTGGTTTGTATGCAGAGCTGCTCCGGAGTGTGCACCCTGCAGTTTTAGTAAATCAACCTCATGGTGTAATACTAGAAAATGACCACTAGGTGTCACTTCATGAGAGCTCCAATAATCCCCCTTCCATGGGCTTGGCTTTCCTGGTATTCCAATGTTTTTATTGTTGGCAGGCAGATCTCAGCCCTGCACCTCTGAAAAGTGATCTGCGTTTAGATCGATTTAAAGAGCCATTTAGTAGGAGGTGAGGAGAGGATCTGAAGCTGCGAAGGCAGCAGGTGGGGGTGTACATACACTTTTCAGCTATCAGCGCTGTCGCACTTTGAATGACAATTGTGCGGTCATGCAATACTGTATCCAAACTAAATTTTTATCATTTCTTTTTACACAGACAAAGCTCTCTTTTGGGGGTATTTAATCACCACTGGGGGGGGGGGTATTTTTTGCTAAACAAATGAAATACGACAGAAAATTAAAAAAAAAAAATTGTCTTAATTTCTGTTATAAAAGTTTGCAAATAAAGGTCATTTTTCTTCTTTACTGATGGGCACTGTTGAGGCAGCACTGATGGGCACTGATAAGCTGCACTGATGAGACTGCACTGATGGGGCTACACTGATGGGCACTGATAAGCTGCACTGATGAGACTGCACTGATGGGGCTACACTGATGGGCACTGATAGGCTGCACTGATGGGGCTGCATTGATGGACAATGATTTCCTACATTGATGGGGCTGCACTGATGGGCACTGATATGCTTCACTAATGGGCACTGATGGGGCTACACTGATGGACACTGATAGGCTGCACTGATGAGACTGCACTGATGGGCACTGATAAGCTGCACCGATGAGCACTGATGAGACTGCACTGATGGGCTACACTGATGGGCACTGTTATGCTGGACACTGATATGCTACAGTGATGGGGCTGCACCAATGAGCACTGATGAGGCTGCACTGATGGGCACTGATATGAGCACTGATATGCTGCACTGATGGGGCTGCATTGACGGACACTGATATGCTACACTGATGGGGCTGCACCAATGAGCACTGATGAGGCTGCACTAATGGGGCTGCATTGATGGGTACTGATATGCTACACTGATGGGGCTGCACTGATGGGCACTGATATGCTGCACTGATGAGCACTGATGGGGCTACATTGATATGCTGTACTGATGGGCACTGATAGGGCTACACCAGGGGAGGACTGACCATTTGGAAACACGGCACTGCCCGAGGGCCCGGGGTCAGTAGGGGGCCCCATGAGATGCCCCTGGTACCTTTTTCATAGGCTTTTTTGAGTTTGGGCAAGGACACAGGGGCCCCATGATCCCCTATTGCCCGGGGGCCCCATGAGTTGTCAGTTTGCCCCTGGGCATAACTGATATGCTGTACTGATGGGGCTACACTGATGGGCACTGATGGGGCTGCAAAACTGCAGAAAACTGTTTCGGGCTTGCTGGCTGTCATCAGTGTAGTGCATGGAACCCATGGCTTCCCATAGGGAACAACAGTGTCCCAGTTACTGGCATATTACTTGCAGCAAATGCGTTGCATACAGAGTGTCCTTGTGGCAATCGATCTCGCGTGGCGACAGTTAACGCCTCCGTAATACATGACATGGAGTCACTTCCAGAGTTTTGTACACTAAGAATAGTAAATGCGGTGCAGCGTTGGACGGAGGCGTATTCGTTGTCGCCGAGCGCAGGGTGCAAGTTTATAATGGACAATAAATGAGCTGACAGTCCACCACGGGGCGCCTTTGCTTGGTTTGGCAGTGAGGAGTAGCGGTAGGAGCGACTCCAGAGATGGCTGAGCAGCTCATAAACACGTTGTCACCTCTCTGACCCGCTGGCCGCGCTCTGCTCCTGCGCTGAATCAATCGGAGCACACGCCGAGCGAATGAAATCTGCACCATCGCGTCTACGCGCCCCAGACTTCACCATAACACAGCCTGGAGGTGGTACAAAGGCATCAGTCAGCCAACCCGAGAGTGATATCTCAGCGATGGATGGAGTGGGAGGAGTCTGGAGTCTTATATGTTATAGATACCCCAACAGGGAGGACTTCCTGCCAGAAGCCCCCAATTCTGTTCCTGTTCACCTGGGAGTATTGGTTGTCCCTGCTCCTCCTGTTACAGACCCGGGAACTCAGCACAAGGATGGTGGGAACCCCTCATAATGGGCACAGCGGGTGTACAGACCCGGGAACTCAGCACAGGGATGGTGGGAACCCCTCATAATGGGCACAGCGGGTGTACAAACCCAGGGATGGTGGCATAAGTGAGGGAAGGTGGGGGGGTGATAAGTGGAGGAAGGTGGGGGGAGGGGTGATAAGTGGGGGATAGTGGAGGGCTGATAACTTGGCTGAAGGTGTGGGGAGAGGTGATAAGTGGGAGCAGGTGGGGGGTGATAAGTGGGGGCAGGTGGGGGTAATAAGTGGGGGGAGGGGTGATAAGTGGGGGCAGTTGGGGGGGTGATAAATGTGAGCAGGTGGGGGGGTGATAACTGTGGGGAGATAAGTGGGGGCAGGTGGGGAGGTGATAAGTGGGGGCAGGTGGGGGGTGATAAATGTGAGCAGGTGGGGGGGTGATAACTGTGGGGAGATAAGTGGGGGCAGGTGAGGAGGTGATAAGTGGGGGCAGGTGGGGGGTGATAAGTGGGGGGAGGGGTGATATGTGGGGGCAGGTGGGGGGTTGATAAGTGGGGGCAGGTGGGGGGAGGGGTAATAAGTGGGGGCAGGTGGGGGGGAGGGGTGATAAGTTGGGGCAGGTGGGGGGGGTGATAACTGTGGGGAGAGGGGTGATAAGTGGGGGCAGGTGGGGAGAGGGGTAATAAGTGGGGGCAGGTGGGGGGAGGGGTGATAAGTGGGGGCAGGTGGGGGGTGATAAGTGGGGGCAGGTGGGGGGGTGATAACTGTGGGGGGAGGGGTGATAAGTGGGGGCAGTTGGGGGGAGGGGTGATAAGTGGGGGCAGGTGGGGGGTGATAAGTGGGGGCAGGTGGGGGGGGAGATAACTGTGGGGGGAGGGGTGATAAGTGGGGGCAGTTGGGGGGAGGGGTGATAAATGGGGGTAGGTGGGGGGAGGGGTGATAAATGGGGGCAGGTGGGGGGTGATAAGTGGGGGCAGTTGGGGGGTGATAACTGTGGGGAGGGGTGATAAGTGGGGGCAGTTGGGGGGTGATAACTGTGGGGAGGGGTGATCAGTGTCCCGGTTCTCTCTGTATAGGATGGAAGTTCCGGGTTCTAGGGACGATCGCCCTTCTATATCTCTGCCGAGGTGACATGAGGACGACGTTCCGGACCAGAAGTCCCGGCCAAGGCCCCGCCGGCTGCCAAGGCTCATAAATGACTGTAATTCTGCGGAGTATTGTCCGGGATTTTGTACAGTAAAGCCCAGAGCATGCTGGGAGAGCCCCGCCCGTCCATTCTCACGCCTCCCGATTTCTATGGAGGATTATGAAGTGAGCGATCACATTCCTTCTAAAGGATCACTCCACCCAGAAGTGATCATTCGGATAGAAGTGGGGTCACTGATCCAAGTCTACTCCCCCCCCCTTCCCCGCTGGAAATTACAACACTGACATCTCCCCGCCATCATTTCTGACTTTCTCCTACCTGGGAGTTTTGGGTGTCATCTAGCTCTTTCCTCCCCAGCCTGACCCTGGCCCCGCCCCTTTCATTCTTCAATTCTTTCAAACATGGAGGCTCAGCATCACCTGCGGGCGTCTAGGAACGCCCACCTCTGCAGGCTGACATCCATCCATCAAGGTATTCTGATATTTGCATAACTCCTCCCACTGCTGGGATGTTTTCAGAAAGCTATGTACAGCCCCCTGCTGGCCCCTCCCACCTGCCACGATTCGCCCATCAGTAAAGCTTGGTCACCTCCCCCTAACATTTGATAGGACAGAGAAGGAGAAGCAGCAGACTGAACTCATAACTCTTCTCCTCTTCCTTCTTGCTGACACGTGTTCTTCGGGATATCTGATTGGCTCTTAGCTGCCCATCAGTAAAGCTTGGTCACCCCCCCCCCCGCCCACAACCTGTGATTGGACAGAGATGGAGAAGCAGCGGCCTGAACCCATCTCTCTCCTCCTCATCCTTGTTGTTGGCACATTTGTTCCTCCCTCGAAGCTCCTGATTGGCTTCTGGCTGCCCATCAATAAATCTTAGTCACCTCCCCACCCCCAATCTGTGATTGGATAGTGAAGGAGAAGCAGAGCACTGAAATCATCACTCTTCCCGCCCCCAACCTGTGATTGGACTAAAAAGGAGAAGCAGCGCACTGAACCCATGTCTCTCCTCCTCATCCTTGTGGTTGACGCATGTGCTCTATGTGATACCTGATTGGCTCCTAGCTGCCCATTGGTAAAGCTTGCTCACCTCCCCGACCCTAACCTGTGATTGGACGAAGAAGGAGAAGCAGCACACTGAAATCGTCACTCTCCCCGCCCCCAACCTGTGATTGGACGAAGAAGGAGAAGCAGCACACTGAAATCATCACTCTCCCCGCCCACAACCTGTGATTGGATAGTGAAGGAGAAGCAGCGCACTGAAATCGTCACTCTCCCCGCCCCCAACCTGTGATTGGATAGTGAAGGAGAAGCAGCGCACTGAAATCGTCACTCTCCCCGCCCCAACCTGTGATTGGATAGTGAAGGAGAAGCAGCGCACTGAAATCGTCACTCTCCCCGCCCCCAACCTGTGATTGGATAGTGAAGGAGAAGCAGCGCACTGAAATCGTCACTCTCCCCGCCCCCAACCTGTGATTGGATAGTGAAGGAGAAGCAGCGCACTGAAATCGTTACTCTCCCCGCCCCCAACCTGTGATTGGATAGTGAAGGAGAAGCAGCGCACTGAATTCGTCACTCTCCCCGCCCCCAACCTGTGATTGGATAGTGAAGGAGAAGCAGCGCACTGAATTAGTCACTCTCCCCGCCCCCAACCTGTGATTGGATAGTGAAGGAGAAGCAGCAGACTGAACCCATCTCTCTCCTCCTGATCCTCGTTGTTGACACATGTGCTCTGCGTGATACCTGATTGGCTCCTGGCTGTCCGTCAGTAAAGCTTGGTCAGCTCCCCGCCCCCAACCTGTGACTGGATAGTGAAGGAGGAGCCTGACCAGCGTTCGATTTAGAATTTTAGGGCCCACAAGGCCCAGGTCAGCATCCAAAAGTAGCATTTTTTTTTTCAGCTTTTTTTTTTTTTTTTTTAATTCCCACTATGAATCTGGGGATTTTTTTTGTCTTCACAGATCTTTTCTATATCAATAGACTGTAAATAAACGTTCTTTGTATAAATCCGGGACAAACGGAAATACGGCTGTTAATTTGGCGAAATATTATTTGGACGCGCGGGGGGCGAAGGTTCCCACGTATTAAAAAAAAAAAGTTGTTTTGGTTTCTTAGCGCCGGCCGCTGACGTACTCCTGTTGTAGGCACCGCGGAACCATTTGTTTTCCTTGGACAGAATGGACAAACGCCAGAGGGCCGGAATCCAGGACCAAAAGCAAAAGATTACCTTTAAAGGGCAATAAAAGAAAAGACTAACAGCGTCATAAAACAAAGGCAGCTGACATAACATTTAAACATTTTTTTTTTTTTTTTTAATTTTGGAGTGCGGAAGGGTTAGAATCTGAAGTTTTTAAAGCTGTTTGTGTCCTCACTGTGAAGATTTTTCCTCACATCCTGTCCCAGTGACACCCTTCCCCCTTTATTATATAGTGCCCCAGTTCAATAGATTTTCCCCACTTCCTGTCCTGACTGTAAAAAGTGTGTGTATATTATATATATATATATATATATATATATATACACACACACACATACATACATACACTTTTTAATTTTTTTTAATTTTCTATTTTGTTTTTTAAATTCTTATTATAATTTTTTTGTATTATTATTTTATATATATATATATATATATATATATATATATATATACACTTTTTTTATTTATTATTATATATATAAATTTTTACTTATTATTGTACTTTTTTAATGATTATTTTTTATATATATATTTTTTTTTTTGTCTTAAAATTTGTTTTCTAAATTATTATTATAGATATATACACACACATACATTTTTTTTTTACTTATTGTAATTTTTTTTTAATTTTATATATATATATATTTTTTTTTTTTTACTTATTATTGTAATTTTTTAAATTTTTATTTATATATATATATATATATATATATATATATAAATTTAAAAAATTACAATAAGTAAAAAAAAAATGTATATTATATATATATATTTTTTTTTTTTTTTATTTTATATTTTTTTTTTACTTATTATTGTAATTTTTTTAAAATTATATATATATATATATATATATATATATATATATATATATATATAAATAAAAATTTTAAAAATTACAATAAGTAAAAAAAAAAATATATATATATATATATATATATAATTTTAAAAAAATTACAATAATAAGTAAAAAAAAAAATAAAAAATAAAAAAAATATATATATATATATATTTTTTTTTTTTACTTATTATTGTAATTTTTTTAAAATTATATATATATATATATATATATATATACATATAAATAAAAATTTAAAAAATTACAATAATAAGTAAAAAAAAATATATATATATAATTTAAAAAAAATTACAATAATAAGTAAAAAAAAAAATAAAAAATAAAAAATATATATATATATATATATATTTATTTATTTATTGTCTTAAAAAAAAAATTCTAAATTATTATTATAGATATATATATATTTTTAATTTTTTTTTACTTATTATTGTCATTTTTTTAAATTATATATATATATATAGTTTTTGTTTCTTGTATTTTTAATCTCACAACAAAGTAGGCCTGTATTCTATTCAGGTATACACAGGCTGCCGACAAGCATGCAGGCATGAAAAATAATGCACCACTAGGACCTTTTTTTTTTTTTTTTTTTACTTATTATTGTAATTAAAAATATATATAATTTGTTTTTTTTTTTATCTCACAAAGTAGCACACAGGCTGCCAACCAGCATGCAGGCAAGAAAAAGAATGATAAGATGTGTGCCACTCAAGTTACCTTGTGTAGATGTAACAGGATGTTTGTCAGTCATATTTCTTTGTACATATGTATAGAGACGTGCGGCTTTGTCAGTTACACACAGGCTGACAACCAGCATGCAGGCAAAAAAACCCCCCAGAATAATCTATTTTAGTCTTTCTGTGATAAAACCTTGTATATAGATGGCCGCTAAGGAGAGCACGTCTATTTCTCTGTATCCAGAATGAGTAATAGGAATCTAAATGTGAATCTATTCTAGACCTGCGGCTTAGTCAATTATGCACAGGCTGCCCGCAAGCGTGTTGGCATGAATAATCGTCCAATCAATTCTAAGCCAATAAGATGGGTATCAGTCAAATTACCTTGTGTAGATGTAACAGGATGTTTGTCAATCATATTTCTTCATACATATGTATAGAGACCTGTGGCTTAGTCAGTTACACACAGGCTGCCCGCAAGCACGCAGGCATTAAAAATAATGCAATCTATTGTAGGCCAATAAGATGGGTGTCAGTCAAATTACCTTGTGTAGATGTAACAGGATGTTTGTCAATCATATTTCTTTTTACATACAGTATGTATACAGACCTGCGGCTTAGTCAGTTACACACAGGCTGACAACCAGCATGCAGGCAAAAAAAAAAAACCCATAATATTATATTTTAGGTCCACAGGACGTCTTTCTGTGATAAAACCTTGTATATAGATGGCCGCTAAGGAGAGCATATCTATTTCTCTGTATCCAGAATGGGTAACAGCGAGCAGAATCTAAATGTGACGCTATTTTAATCTGCGGCTGAGTCAGTTACACACAGGCTGCCTGCAAGCATGCAGGCATTAAAAATAATGCAATCTATTCTAAGCCAATAAGATGTGTCAGTCAAATTAACTTGTGTTGATGTAACAGGATGTTTGTCAATCATATTTCTTTGTATATATGTATACAGACCTGCGGCTTAGGCAGTTACACACAGGCTGACAACCAGCATGCAGGCAAAAAAAAACCCCAGAATAATCTATTTTAGGTCCACAGGACGTTTTTGTGATAAAACCTTGTATATAGATGGCCGCTAAAGAGAGCATATCTATTTCTCTGTATCAGAATGGGTAACAGCGAGCAGAATCTAAATGTGACACTATTTTAATCTGCGGCTGAGTCAGTTACACACAGGCTGCCCGCAAGCATGCAGGCATTAAAAATAATGCACTCTATTCTAAGACAATAAGATGTGTCAGTCAAGTTACCTTGTGTTGATGTAACAGGATGTTTGTGAATTATATTTCTTTGTATATATGTATACAGACCTGCGGCTTAGTCAGTTACACACAGGCTGACAACCAGCATGCTGGCAAAAAAAACCCAGAATAATCTATTTTAGTCAACAGGACGTTTTTCTGTGATAAAACCTTGTATATAGATGGCCGCTAAAGAGAGAATGTCTATTTCTCTGTATCAAATGCAGTATCCAGAATGAGTAACAGCGAGCAGCATCTAAATGTGAAACTATTTTAGACCTGCGGCTGAGTCAGTTACACACAGGCTGCCCGCAAGCATGCAGGCATTAAAAATAATGCACTCTATTCTAAGCCAATAAGATGTGTCAGTCAAATTAACTTGTGTAGATGTAACAGGATGTTTGTCAATCATATTTCTTTGTATATATGTATACAGACCTGCGGCTGAGTCAGTTACACACAGGCTGCCTGCAAGCATGCAGGCATTAAAAATAATGCACTCTATTCTAAGCCAATAAGATGTGTCAGTCAAATTAACTTGTGTAGATGTAACAGGATGTTTGTCAATCATATTTCTTTGTATATATGTATACAGACCTGCGGCTTAGTCAGGTAAACACAGGCTGACAACCAGCATGCAGGCAAAAACACCCCCAGAATAATCTATTTTAGGTTTTTCAGTGATAAATCCTTGTATATAGATGGCCGCTAAGGAGAGCACGTCTATTTCTCTGTATCAGAATGAGTAATAGCGAGCAGAATCTAAATGAAACTATTCTAGACCTGCGGCTTAGTCAATTATGCACAGGCTGCCCGCAAGCGTGTCGGCATGAATAATCGTGCAATCAGTTCTAGGTCAACCAAGATAAGTACCAGCGAGCAAAATTATAAGCCGAACATTTTCTGAAAAACAAAACAAAGACCGGGTAAATGTTACAATGTTGCAGTAATGACACTGAAAATAACTCTTCCAGTGCGGGGCGCCCCCTATCTACAGTCTGCCAGTATGACAGGTCAGAGACCTTGCCGAGCTCCCGGCCCCGAATATTCGTCTCCTCTGCAGCGGTTAGGGCGTCCAAGTCCTTGAAGCTCCTCCTCTGTGGCCTCAGGGGCCCGTGACTGGGAAAGGCTGCTGGTGGAACTCCAAGATACTATGTGGGGGGGGGGGGGGGGGGTAATGGAACCTTTTTTTATTTCAACGAGGCAATAAAGTTTTAATTCTGCACAGCTGCTGGACAGACATTCTTTCTGTAGTTCAATCTCCTCCAATACAAAAAACAAAACATATTTGTCTTCAAAATAAATGTTTGTTTTTTTAACCCCACGTAGAATAAATCTGGACCCCGGTTTCGGTTCGCATCCCTCATGAATTGTAATGTAATAAGAGCTCAGTTATTATTGGGTTACCCCCCCCCCTATGTCTTATTTTAGACCCAGTGATGTCACATACTGGGTCTCTGTGCTTCTCTAGGCAATGCAGACAGATCATGGCTGGTGGGAGGGGGCTGTAGATAGGTTTCTGAAAACATTACAGCCCCCTGCCTCAGTACTTCTCTCAAGAGCCCTCAGACCTGAAGTGGGCTGTCTCTTGGGAGGAGTTATGGTAGGAAAATGTCTTGATGAGCGATTGTCAGTCCGGAGGAGCAAGCTTTTCTAGGAAGGCTACATTTGCATTATGAGGGGTTCCCACCATCCCTGTGCTGAGTTTCTGGGTCTGTACACCCGCTGTGCCCATTATGAGGGGTTCCCACCAACCCTGCACTGTACACCCGCTGTGCCCATTATGAGGGGTTCCCACCATCCCTGTGCTGAGTCCCGAGGTCTGCACACCTTCTGTGCCCATTATGAGGGGTTCCCACCATCCCTGTGCTGAGTTCCCGGGTCTGTACACCCTCTGTGCTTATTATGAGGGGTTCCCACCATCCCTGTGCTGAGTTCCTGGGTCTGTACACCCGCTGTGCCCATTATGAGGGGTTCCCACCATCCCTGTGCTGAGTCCCGGGTCTGTACACCCGCTGTGCCCATTATGAGGGAGTCCCACCATTCCTGTGCTGAGTTCCCGGGTCTGTACACCTGCTGTGCCCGTTATGAGGGAGTCCCACCATGCCTGTGCTGAGTTCCTGGGTCTGTACACCCGCTGTGCCCATTATGAGGGGTTCCCACCATCCCTGTGCTGAGTTCCCAGGTCTGTACACCCGCTGTGCCCATTACGAGGGGTTCCCACCATCCCTGTGCTGACTTCCCGGATTTTTACACCTGCTGTGCCCATTATGAGTGGTTCCCATCATCCCTGTGCTGAATTCCCAGGTCTGTACATCCGCTGTGCCCATTATGAGGGGTTCCCACCATCCCTGTGCTGAGTTCCCGGGTCTGTACACCCGCTGTGCCCATTATGAGGGGTTCCCACCATCCCTGTGCTGAGTTCCCGGGTCTGTACACCCGCTGTGCCCGTTATGAAGGGTTCCCACCATCCCTGTGCTGAGTTCCCGGGTCTGTACACCCGCTGTGCCCGTTATGAGGGGTTCCCACCATCCCTGTGCTGAGTTCCCGGGGTTTTTTCTTATGCCTGGAGTTGGGCTATAAAAGTACATAAAGTAAGAAAATATAAAATGTGAACCGTAATATCAAACAGACGCGACACGTAATAAAATCTATAATGATCTCTGGCAGCTCGAAGTTTTATTACAAACAAAAGTCGATGTCGAGTTCCGTCTCATTCACGTTTAAACATGAAAAAGAAAATGGATTCCAGGATGAAAGTTCTCCTCCAAGTCGGCAGATGCCAAGGGGCCCCCAGGGTGGGAGTTTGGAGGGAGGGGTCCCCGGGGTTAGAGCTTGGCACGGAGGGGCCCCCAAGGTGGGAGTTTGGAGGGAGGGGTCCCCGGGGTTAGAGCTTGGCACGGAGGGGCCCCCAGGGTGGGAGGTTGGCACGGAGTGGCGCACATCCTGTGTTCATTCCTCCAATCAGTGCAGCCCTCAGGACCCGTCTGGTGGCAGGACGCGGCCCGCAGATCCAGGTTTCTGGATTCTGGATTCGGGTTGCTGCGCTCGGGGCGGCGAGGGAGGGAAAGTCGCACAAAGTTTGGCTGCGTTGTTTCTTTGCAGTCGTCGGCCAAAAAGATTTCATTCAAGTTTTACAAGCGACTCGTAATGAGAAGCGGGCGATCGGGGGGGGGGGATGAGATCACAAAGGAAGTTCGATGCGAATAGCTGGAACCTGAGGGGGGGGGAGGGGTGTTGTGCAATCGTCCTTTGCTTTAATATTTGTATACAAAAGATACAAAAATAATACTTTTTACAATGTTTCCTTTTTCAGGGTGTTGCATGGTGTCAGCCATCGCACGGTGTCAGTCATCGCATGGTGTCAGTCATCGCATGGTGTCAGTCATCGCATGGTGTCAGCCATCCAGGGGCAGACGGACCATTTGGCAACTCGGGCACTGCCCGAGGGCCCGGGGTCAGTAGGGGGCCCCATGAGATGTCCCTGGTACCTTTTTCATAGGCTTTTTTGAGTTTGGGCAAGGACACAGGGGCCCCATGATCCCCTATTGCCCGGGGGCCCCATGATTTGTCAGTCCACCCCTGCAGCCATCACATGGTGTCAGTCATTGCATGGTGTCAGTCATCGCATGGTGTCAGTCATCGCATGGTGTCAATCATCGCATGGTGTCAGCCATCGCATGGTGTCAGCCATCACATGGTGTCAATCATCGCATGGTGTCAGCCATCGCATGGTGTCAGCCATCGCATGGTGTCAGCCATCGCATGGTGTCAATCATCGCATGGTGTCAGCCATCGCATGGTGTCAGCCATCGCATGGTGTCAGTCATCGCATGGTGTCAGTCATCGCATGGTGTCAGTCTCCGCATGGTGTCAGCCATCGCATGGTGTCAGTCATCGCATGGTGTCAGTCATCGCACGGTGTCATCCATCGCACGGTGTCAGTCATTGCACGGTGTCAGCCATCGCATTGTGTCAGTCATCGCATTGTGTCAGTCATCGCATGGTGTCAGTCGCTGCATGGTGTCAGTCATTGCATGGTGTCAGTCACTGCATGGTGTCAGTCGCTGCATGGTGTCAGTCATCACATGGTGTCAGTCACTGCATGGTGTCAGTCATCGCATGGTGTCAGTCACTGCATGGTGTCAGTCACTGCATGGTGTCAGTCATCACATGGTGTCAGTCACTGCATGGTGTCAGTCATCGCATGGTGTCAGTCACTGCATGGTGTCAGTCACTGCATGGTGTCAGTCACTGCATGGTGTCAGTCATCACATGGTGTCAGTCACTGCATGGTGTCAGTCATCGCATGGTGTCAGTCACTGCATGGTGTCAGTCATTGCATGGTGTCAGTCATCGCATGGTGTCAGTCACTGCATGGTGTCAGTCATCACATGGTGTCAGTCACTGCATGGTGTCAGTCATCGCATGGTGTCAGTCATCGCATGGTGTCAGTCATCGCACGGTGTCAGTCATCGCACGGTGTCAGTCATCGCACGGTGTCAGCCATCGCATGGTGTCAGACATCGCTCAGCGCAGGAAGTTGGGAGTTTCTTTATTGGCCAATGTAAGCCTGAAGAAGCAAGCTTTCAAAATGCCCGACGAAGAGATCAAAGCGGTTTGGAAAGCCCGCCTCTCTCATCACTTTTTCGCACCGTTCGCACGCGTTTTGTCGCACGCATGTCTAAGCGCAACAACACAATAAACGCTTCAAAAAAGTTTTTTTGCGTTCAAAAAAGCGTCTGAAAAGCTCAAGAAAAACGCTTCCCTGTGTATGTGAATGTATATCTATGTCCGTGTTCACACGGAGGCGTTGTGTTTGCGGTGCAAAAACTCCCATCTGCAGCATCTTTGGGGCAAAAAAAATGCCCCCAAAACGCCTGAAAAACACCTAATTAATGCATGAATAGCGCCCCAAAAACGCCTCTGAGAAGCGTTTTTGGAGCCGTTTTTAAGTCCCGCGTCTTTTAAAAAACCCGGTAAAAGTGCGGTAATAAACGCCGTGTGTTTGCGCGGATCGGTGTGAATGTAACCTTTTCCCTCCGATCTCATGATTTGACCCGTGATGGTAACAATGTATCTAGTGAACGGGCCGCTTCTTGTTTCTGCTGACCGGGACCCCCCCATCCCCCCCATAGAGAGGACAATCCACCCGCATTACCGCGCTGCGATTTCACACAGTCGCTTGTTTCAACTTTTTGTTGTTTTTTTGTTGTTTTTTCACTGATGGGAGGAGAAGGTCTGTCACCAGCGGCAGCACAAAACAGATCGCAGGCCCGTTTCCCCGCGATAACGCGTCCGAGGAGGAAATCCTGCCCTTTGGGGCGGTTGGAGGAAACGCAGGAACAGTTGCGGCTGAACGGCAGCCGTCAGGAAACAGAAAACTGAGTGAAAAGAGCAAAAAAAACCCCAAAAAGCTAAAAAGATGGTAATATTATTATTTATTCCAGGAACTGATATCGCCGTCAATGTGCGCAGCGCCGTACATATATATTGTACGTTCCCATCAGGCCCCGCCCCCACAGCCTGGGTACACATACATGCGTTGCGGTGCATCATGTGTGCTTCGCGCAGGAACCGCGCCACAGTCCTCTGCCAATCGCATGCGATTTGTGCGCGGCGCAATCGGAGACGTACATTTTGTATGGTTCGAATCGCATCAAAAACACGCAGGACCCTTGTTTTTCATCTGTTTATATCCTTTTTTTTGTTCGTTTAAATACATTTTTGTCACATTCGTTTACATCCGTTTTTCATCAGTTTACATAAAAGTTTCATCAGTTTACATCCGTTTTTCATCTGTCTTTGTCCGTTTACATCCATTTTTCATCTGTTTACATCCATTTTGTCCGTTTACATCCGTTTTTTGTCCGATCACATCCATTTTTATTCTGTTTGCATCCCTTTTTTGTCCGTTTACATCCATTTTTGTCCGATCACATCCATTTTTATTCTGTTTGCATCCCTTTTTTGTCCGTTTACATCCATTTTTGTCCGATCACATCCATTTTTATTCTGTTTGCATCCCTTTTTTGTCCGTTTACATTCGTTTTTGGCCATTCACATCCGTTTTTCAGCAGTTTTTTGTCCATTTACATCCCTTTTCATCCGTTTTGTCCATTTTTTCCGTTCACATCCATTTTTCATCCATTTACATCCATTTTCTCAGCTTTTATCCGTTCACATCCTTTTTTCATCCCTTTTTTTGTCCGTTTACTTCTGTTTCTGTCCATTTTCATCGGTTTACATCAGTTTTTTGCCCGTTTACATCCATTTTGTCCATTTTCATCCGTTTTCTCAGTTTATATCTGTTCACATCCTTTTTTCATCTGTTTATATCTGTTTTGTCCGTTCACATCTGTTTTTCATCTGTTTACATCTGTTTTTTTGCCCCTTTTCATCCGTTTTGTCCATTTTTGTCCGTTCACATCCGTTTTTTTGCCCCTTTTCATCCGTTTTGTCCATTTTTGTCCGTTCACATCCGTTTTTCATCCATTTTCTCAGCTTTTATCCGTTCACATCCTTTTTTTGGACAAAAAAAGGTATGTAAACATCCCTTTTTTTGTCCGTTTACTTCTGTTTCTGTCCATTCACATCCTTTTTTTCATCTGTTTACATCCTTTTTTGCCCGTTTACATCCATTTTGTCCATTTTCATCCATTTTCTCAGTTTTTATCTGTTCAAATCCTTTTTTCATCTGTTTACATCCGTTTTCTTGCCCCTTTTCATCCGTTTTGTCCATTTTTGTACGTTCACATCCGTTTTTCATCCATTTACATCCATTTTCTCAGCTTTTATCCGTTCACATCCTTTTTTCATCTGTTTATATCTGTTTTGTCCGTTCACATCTGTTTTTCATCTGTTTACATCAATTTTTTTGCCCCTTTTCATCCGTTTTGTCCATTTTTGTCCGTTCACATCTGTTTTTCATCTGTTTACATCTGTTTTTTTGCCCCTTTTCATCCGTTTTGTCCATTTTTGTCCGTTCACATCCATTTTTCATCCATTTTCACAGCTTTTATCTGTTCACATCCTTTTTTCATCTGTTTACATCCCTTTTTTTGTCCGTTTACTTCTTTTTCTGTCCATTCACATCCGTTTTTTCATCTGTTTACATCTGTTTTTTGCCCGTTTACATCCGTTTTGTCCATTTTCATCCATTTTCTCAGTTTTTATCTGTTCTAATCCTTTTTTCATCTGCCCCTTTTCATCCGTTTTGTCCATTTTTGTGCGTTCACCTCCGTTTTTCATCCATTTACATCCATTTTCTCAGCTTTTATTCATTCACATCCTTTTTTCATCTGTTTATATCTGTTTTGTCCGTTCACATCTGTTTTTCATCTGTTTAAATCCGTTTTTTTGCCCCTTTTCATCCATTTTGTCCATTTTTGTCCGTTCACATCTCTTTTTCATCTGTTTACATCCGTTTTTTTGCCCGTTTACATCCATTTTGTCCATTTTTGTCAGTTCACATCCCTTTTTCATCTGTTTACATCCGTTTTATATCTATTTACATCAGTTTTTCATCTGTTTACATCCAATTTCTCAGTTTTTATCCGTTTTTCATCCGTTCTGTTCCGTTTAACAGAAGAAAAATAGGGTTTTCTACCTTTCAAAAACACAGATGTTAACAGATACGGACATTAATGGATGTAAGGTTGGCTTTGTGGGGCCCCGTGGTTTCTAACAGCAGCCCTGGCTGGACATGGTAGCAGCCTCTCGCGATCCCCAGTCTAGAATGGTGGAGTAGAAAGCAGCACAAGAAACCAATCAGTTGTGCTGAAGTGAAAGGAACGTGCTGACGGGGGGAGAGAGCAGAGTGACAGAGAGATGATCTCAGCAGCCTCCTGCTTCTCCTTTCACTGTCCAATCACAGGCCTGAGAAAGGGACAAGACCTGTAAGTGGTTTAGCAAGCAATCATGCAATTTTCCCGTGGTTGCCGGATAGAAAAATCGCTCGATTCTCCCATCCACATGGACTGTGCGCCATTGTGAGCCTTCCCTGCTGGAAGAACACAACGATCACTGCAATCGCATGCAAAAAATGCAGAAGGCTGCTTGTACTGACGTCGATCGATGGATCGACGTCAGCGCAACCAGCCTGCCCACAGACGGATGCAAAAAACGCATGCAAAAAATACAGCAAGCTGCTTGTACTGAAGTCGATCGATGGATCGACTTTGGCACCACCAGCCTGCCCACAGACGGATGCAAAAATGCATGCAAAAAATACAGGCTGCTTATACTGAAGTCGATCGATGGATCGACTTCAGCGCAACCAGCCTGCCCACAGACGGATGCAAAAACGCATGCAAAAAATACAGTAGGCTGCTTGTACCGAAGTCGATCGATGGATCGACTTTGGCGCAACCAGCCTGCCCACAGACGGATGCAAAAAAGCATTCAAAAAATACAGGCTGCTTGTACTGAAGTCGATCGATGGATCGACTTCAGCGCAACCAGCCTGCCCACAGACGAATGCAAAAAACGCATGCAAAATATACAGCAAGCTGCTTGTACTGAAGTCGATCGATGGATCGACTTCGGCACAACCGGTCTGCCCACAGACGGATGCAAAAACGCATGCAAAAAATACAGGCTGCTTGTACTGAAGTCGATTGATGGAACAACTTCAGAGCAACCAGCCTGCCCACAGACGGATGCAAAAACGCATGCAAAAAATACAGCAGGCTGCTTGTACCGAAGTCGATCGATGGATCGACTTTGGCGCAACCAGCCTGCCCACAGACGGATGCAAAAACGCATGCAAAAAATACAGGCTGCTTGTACCGAAGTCGATTGATGGATCGACTTCAGCGCAACCAGCCTGCCCACACACGGATGTAAAAAACGCATGCAAAAAATACAGCAAGCTGCTTGTACTGAAGTCGATCGATGGATCGACTTCAGTACCACCAGCCTGCCCACAGATAGATCGAACCTCGAATCTCAAGATTCGATCCATCTATGGCCAGCTTTACTGAAAAAAAAAATCAAGTCTCCGGCTCTGCCAGGCAGGGCTGTGCTGTGTGGCAGAGCCGTGTAAATCTCAGAACTGGATGGACAGAAATGCTTTCGGCACGCAGAGTATCTCTCGCCTTCGTGTTTTATCTGTTTATGTAGCTGCTTATGTAGCGGCACAACCAGCCTGCCCACAGACGGATGCAAAAACGCATGCAAAAAATGCAGCAAGCTGCTTGTACTGAAGTCGATCGATAGATCGACTTCGGCACCTCCAGCCTGCCCACAGACGGATGCAAAAACGCATGCAAAAAATACAGGCTGCTTGTACTGAAGTCGATCGATGGATCGACTTCGGCGCAACCAGCCTGCCCACAGACGGATGTAAAAAACGCATGCAAAATATACAGCAAGCTGCTTGTACTGAAGTCGATCGATGGATCGACTTTGACACCACCAGCCTGCCCACAGACGGATGCAAAATGCATGCAAAAAATACAGCAGGCTGCTTGTACTGAAGTCGATCGATGGATCGACTTTGACACCACCAGCCTGCCCACAGACGGATGCAAAAACGCATGCAAAAAATACAGGCTGCTTGTACTGAAGTCAATCGATGGATCGACTTCAGCGCAACCAGCCTGCCCACAGACGGATGCAAAAACGCATGCAAAAAATACAGCAGGCTGCTTGTACCGAAATCGATTGATGGATCGACTTCAGCACCACCAGCCTGCCCACAGATAGATCGAACCTCGAATCTCAAGATTCGATCCATCTATGGCCAGCTTTACTGAAAAAAAAAAAATCAAGTCTCCGGCTCTGCCAGGCAGGGCTGTGCTGTGTGGCAGAGCCGTGTAAATCGCAGAACTGGATGGACAGAAATGCTTTCGGCACGCAGAGTATCTCTCGCCTTCGTGTTTTATCTGTTTATGTAGCTGCTTTCCTGGAGGTCAGTTTTAATCGTTCCGTGACGGCCGACCCGGATGGGACACAGATAGAGAGTCGCAGGAAGAAGAAGCAATTAGCGGCAGGAAGGGGCGATCCTGGCGGGGCCGTATTCTGCTGACAGATGGCGATTCGGCGGCGGATTTCCTCCAGAGCGCCGATTTCCTCTCCTTCCAAAGGAATTCCAAAACGTTTGTTTTGTGTCATTTCATCCTCGGCGGAGGGCGAGCGCTCAGTAATATGAAGATGCATACAAAGCCGGGTTCATATCTACGCCGATTGCGGTTGATGCGTTTTTCCGACGCATTTTGCGTTTTTCGTTTTTTTTTTTAACATGCGTTTTTGCCGTGTTTTCCATTTTTAGCTCATAGAAAAGTGTGACCGTTCTGCTCATGTAGTGCAACTTTGATGCCGCCGGAGCGTGTGAAGTCACATCAAAGTCGCACTAAACGGTCAGAACCGTCATACTTTCCCATTAGCAGAAAAAATAAGACGCAAAACGCCGCGTTTTTGGGGGCGGGTCCATCAACGTCTATTACAGTCACACTACATGAACAGGACTGTCATACTTCGCTATTAGCCCCAAAAAAAAGCAAACCGCATAAAAAACGCAGCACTTGCGTTTTTGGGGCGGGTCCATCGACGTCTTACAGTCACACTACGCCAGTTGCGGTTGACGCGTTTTGCCGACGCATTTTGCGTTTTTTTTTTATTCATGTTTTCCATTTTTAGCTCATAGAAAAGTGTGACAGTTCTGTTCCTGTAGTGCAACTTTGATGCCGCCGGAGCGCGTGAAGTCGCATCAAAGTCGCACTAAACGATCAGAACTGTCATACTTTCCCATTAGCAGGGAAAAAAAACGCCAAGTTTTTGGGGCGGGTCCTGTCATACTTTGCTATTAACCCCCCCACCCACAAAAAAAAAAAAAAACGCATAAAAAACGCAGCACTTGCGTTTTTGGGGCGGGTCCATCGACTTCTATTACAGTCACACTATGCCGGTTGCGGTTGACGCGTTTTTATGACGCATTTTGCGGTTTTTTCTTTTTGTTTTACATGCGTTTTTGCCGTGTTTTCCATTTTTAGCTCATAGAAAAGTATGACAGTTCTGCTCCTGCAGTGCAACTCTGATGCCGCCGGAGCGCGTGAAGTCGCATCAAAGTCGCACTAAACGATCAGAACTGTCTTCCTTTTTTTTTTTTCCTGCTAATGGGAAAGTACAACGCAAAATGCCACGTTTTTGGGGAGGGTCCTGTCATACTTTTCTATTAACCCCCCCCCCCAAAAAAAAAGCAAAACGCATAAAAAATGCAGCACTTGCGTTTTGGGGGCGGGTCCATCGGCGTTTATTACAGTCACACTACATGAACAAGACTGTCATACTTTGCTATTAGCCCCCCCCCCCCCAAAAAAAAGCAAAGTATGACAGTCCTGTTCATGTATTCTGACTGTAATGGATATCAGAGGACCCGCCCCAAAAACGCAAGTGCTGCGTTTTTTATGCGTTTTCTATTAGCCCCCCCCCCCCAAAAAAAAACCAGCAATCGCATAAAATACGCAGCACTTGCATTTTTGGGGCGGGTTCCCTGATGTCTATTACAGTCAGAATACATGAACAGGACTGTCATACTTTGCTATTAGCCCCCCCAAAAAAAGCAAAACGCATAAAAAAACGCAGCACTTGTGTTTTGGGGGCGGGTCCATCGGCGTTTATTACAGTCATACTACGTGAACAGGACTGTCATACTTTGCTATTAGCCCCCCAGAAAAAAAGCAAAATGTATAAAAATGTATATATAATTTTATATATATATATATATATATATAATACAAATAGGAATATGTATAATGAAAAAAATAAAGAAATAAATTCTATATATATATTTGTAATAAAAGTAGGTGTAATGAAATAAAAAAAAATATATTATATTTATTTTTTTTTTATTTTTAATTATATATATTTATTTTTGTATTTTATATATATATATATATATAATTTATTTATTTTTTTCATTACACATATTTTTAACTGTAATAAAATGATGTGTAATGAAAAAATAAATAAACTAATATATAATTAATAAATTTATATACATATTTATATAATGTTTTTTTTTTTTCATTACACATCTTTTTATTACAGTTAAAAATATGTGTAATGAAAAAAATAAATAAATTATATATATATATATATATATATATATATATATATATATATATATATTATTTTTTTTTTTTTAATATATATATATATTTATATAAAATACAAATAGGAATATATAAAATGAAAAAAATAAAAAAATAAATATTTTTTTTTATTTCATTACACATATTTTTATCTGTAATAAAAATATGTGTAATGAAAAAATAAATAAACTAATATATAATTAATAAATTTATATACATATTTATATAATGGTTTTTTTTTTTCATTACACATATTTTTATTACAGTTAAAAATATGTGTAATGAAAAAAATAAATAAATTATATATATATATATATATATATATATTTATATAAAATACAAATAGGAATATATAAAATGAAAAAAATAAAAAAATAAATATATTTTTTTTATTTCATTACACATATTTTTATCTGTAATAAAAATATGTGTAATGAAAAAATAAATAAACTAATATATAATTAATAAATTTATATACATATTTATATAATGGTTTTTTTTTTTTCATTACACATCTTTTTATTACAGTTAAAAATATGTGTAATGAAAAAAATAAATAAATTATATATATATATATATATATATATATATATATATATATATTTATATATATATATATATATATATATATATATATATATATATATATATATATATATTTATATAAAATACAAATAGGAATATATAAAATGAAAAAAATAAAAAAATAAATATATTTTTTTTATTTCATTACACATATTTTTATCTGTAATAAAAATATGTGTAATGAAAAAATAAATAAACTAATATATAATTAATAAATTTATATACATATTTATATAATGGTTTTTTTTTTTCATTACACATATTTTTATTACAGTTAAAAATATGTGTAATGAAAAAAATAAATAAATTATATATATATATATATATATATATATATATATATATATATATATATATATATATATATATATAAAATACAAATAGGAATATATAAAATGAAAAAAATAAAAAATTAAATATATTTTTTTTATTTCATTACATATACGTTTATTACAAATAGAAATATATTTATTGAAAAAAAAATTATATATATTTGTATTATATTATATACATATAGAAATACACACACACACTATATATATATATTATAATGGATACTATATATTTTTTGTTTATATATATGTTTATTTTTATTTTATTTTTTTCTGGAAGCTAAGGAGGGGTGTAATTGCAGCTCCCTGTGAGAGTCAGTTGAGGACAGAAATCTGAAAAATTCCATCTAGAAGAAGAGAACTGGCTTTTTGGAAGGGGAGGCAGGAATGAAAAGGGGGGGGGGATAACTCCACCCTTTCTATAGTAAACTCCACCTATGGAGCTGTGATAAAACTTTAGTAAAAATACAGAACCGTCATTACACTGCAGGGAAGCATAGGGACCGAGAACCAGAAAATAAATAAAGTTTTCCTGATTGGGCTCCCTGTTGTGAGGATGGCGGTGACCAGGAACAAGGATTACCTGATTTGGTCCATTTTTAGCCTCATCTGCTGCTTCTGTCCTCTCGGATTGGCTGCTCTGATCTTCTCAATAAAGGTAAACGGATGATATTTGAAACAAATTTAATCTCTTTCTGAAGTTTCCTTTTTTTTTTTTCCCGAAAAACAAGGAGTTTACTACTAGTTTACAAAAAAAGTTGACTGTGCCGTTGATTCTCTACCTCCCGCGCCACAAACCCATCAGTTATGAAGGCGTTGTGGGTTTTTTTTTTTTTTTTCAAAGCAGGCTTGAATTTTTCTTGTATTTTGGAGCATTTTTTTATTTATAATTTTTTTTTAATCAGGATTTTTATAATTGTTTTTTTTAACAGAATTTTTTTAATTTTTTTTATCAGAATTTTTATAATTTTTTTTTTAAATCTGAATTGCATTTAAATGTCTGATTATTTTAGAAATTGTTTTCACAAGAAAAAAAGCTTACATCGATAACAAAGGAATTTTTTTTTTTTTTTTGCCTCATTGGGCAATGCTTAATTTTCAAATCCATACATAATTTAAAAAAAAAATGGTAAATTGTAAAAAAAAAAAAAAAAAAAAAAGTTTATTGACAGAATATTCCCCTTTGATTGCCATTTTCCTATTTATTCGCCCTGGGGTCACAGTTATGTGGTTTTCAGAGCGTTTTGCATTTTGCAGAAACGCGCCAAAGTCCTTTTTAACATGGTTTCCTATGGATCGAGTTCGCATCTGTGCGTTTTCAGCCTGTGCGTTTTTTTGGGGTCAGGGATTGGAACTTTTTTTTCCCCGCAGCAGAGTAAGTTTTGTGTGTGATAGACTTAGACGGACCCGCCCCAAAAAACGCACGTGCTGCGTTTTTTATGCGTTTTACGCTTTTTTTAACTCCTGTTCATGTGACTTTGATGCGACTTTGACATGACTACACTCTCTGGCACTAAAGTAGCATCAAAGTAATGCTGGAACCCAGGGGTGGACTGATAACTCATGGGGCCCCCGGGCAATAGGGGATCATGGGGCCCCTGTGTCCTTGCCAGGGGTGGACTGACAACTCATGGGGCCCCCGAGCAATAGGGGATCATGGGGCTCCTGTGTCCTTGCCAGGGGTGGACTGACAACTCATGGGGCCCCCGGGCAATAGGGGATCATGGGGCCCCTGTGTCCTTGCCAGGGGTGGACTGACAACTCATGGGGCCCCCGGGCAATAGGGGATCATGGGGCCCCTGTGTCCTTGCCCAAACTCAAATAAGCCTATGAAAAAGGTACCAGGGGCATCTCATGGGGCCCCTTACTGACCCCGGGCCCTCGGGCAGTGCCTGAGTTTCCAAATGGTCAGTCCGCCCCTGCTGGAACCTTTATGTGTCCGAAGTCGCATGTTAGGGTTAAAGGCTTTTTTATTCTACGCTTATTTATGTATTTTTTTATGAAAAATGTTGGTGTATATGACCTTATAGAGGGTTGGAAGATTATTCTTCAGCTAGGTCCAAAAAAAAAAAAAAAAAAAAAAGCTAAAAAAAAAAAAAATACAAGGAAAATGACCATCAAAGGTCATTTTCCTTGTATTTTTTTTTTTTTTAGCTTTTTTTTTTTTGGACCTGAATTTTTATATACTTTTCTTTTTTTTAAATCAGAATTGCAATCAAATTTGTTGTTATTTTATAAACTATTTTCACAATTAAAAAAAAACCCTTTTGTTAATCACAAAAAGACAAGTTTTTGCCCCATCTGACGATGGTTCAGCGGCCAATCCTTACAATATCGCTAAAAAAAAATAGATAATAGTTGACTTTTTTTTTTCTGACTTTTTATACACTTTTTTTTTTTTTAAATCAGAATTGCAATCAAATTTGTTATTTTATAACCTATATCTGCATTAAAAAAAATTATTTTGTTAATCACAAAAAGACAAGTTTGACGATGGTTCAGCGGCCAATCCTTACAATATCGGTAAAAAAAAAATCGATAATAGTTGATTTTTTTTTTTTTACGAAAGATGCTGGTTTTGAAAATGAATTCATAGCTTCTTGGAAGAATATTACCTGTTATTGGTCATTTCTAAGAAAAATAATTGGAACACGTGATTGTTTAGATTACTTAGGAACAGGGGTGGACTAACCATTTGGGCACTCGGGCACTACCCGAGGGCCCGGGGTCAGTAGGGGGCCCCCATGAGATGCCCCTAGTACCTTTCATAGGCTTTTCTGGGTGTGGTTTGAGTGTGGGCGAGGACACAGGGGCCCCATGATCCCCTATTGCCCGGGGGCCCTATGATTTGTCAGTCCGCCCCTGCTTAGGAACCACTATGTGAATTTTTATTTTATCCCCAAGACAACAGGAAACAGCAACCAATCACATGACACCAGGTAAAACATTGGCGCGCTACCGTGCTTATTTATTTATTTATTAATTTACATATCGCAGGTATTTATGCATCACAGTCAATTTACAAAGCAATTTGATGACATCAGTGATTTTTTTTTACTGAATTAAAATTATTATTATTATTATACAGGATTTATATATTATTATTATACAAGATTATACAAGATTTTTTTTATTATTATTATTATTATTATTCTACAGGATTTATATATTATTAATATTATTATTATTATACAG
Source organism: Staurois parvus (assembly GCF_062004578.1). Classification (NCBI taxonomy): domain Eukaryota; kingdom Metazoa; phylum Chordata; class Amphibia; order Anura; family Ranidae; genus Staurois; species Staurois parvus. The sequence goes on along the minus strand of NW_028320406.1, from coordinate 56,459 downwards.
GATTTATATATTATTAATATTATTATTATTATACAGGATTTATATTATTATTATACAAGATTTTTATATTATTATTATACAGGATTTATATTATTATTATTATACAGGATTTATATTATTATTATTATACAATATTTTAATATTATTATTATACAGGATTTATATTATTATTATTATACAGGATTTATATTATTATTATTATACAAGATTTATATATTATTATTATACAGGATTTATATATTATTATTATTATACAGGATTTATATATTATTATTACTATACAGGATTTATATTATTATTATACAGGATTTATATTATTATTATTATACAAGATTTATATATTATTATTATTATTATACAGGATTTATATTATTATTATTATACAGGATTTATTATTATTATTATTATTATTATTATACAGGATTTATATATTATTATTACTATACAGGATTTATATTATTATTATACAGGATTTATATTATTATTATTATACAAGATTTATATATTATTATTATACAGGATTTATATTATTATTATTATTATACAAGATTTATATATTATTATTATTATACAGGATTTATATTATTATTATTATACAGGATTTATATATTATTATTATTATACAGGATTTATATTATTATTATTATTATACAGGATTTATATATTATTATTATTATTATTATATAGGATTTTTTATTATTATTATTATTATTATTATTATACAGGATTTTTTTTTATTATTATTATTATTATTATACAGGATTTTTTTTTATTATTATTATTATTATACAGGATTTTTTATTATTATTATTATTATTATACAGGATTTATATAGCGCCAACAGTTTGCTCAGCGCTTTACAATATTAAAATTTTTTTTTTTTTCAAACGGGCAACTTAGGACCTAAAGAAATAGAAAGTTATCCATAACGTAGGTAGACCTGTAAGTTGTATTTGCTGGACCAGCGGTGACATTTTTTTTTTCCATGAGGGTTTTATTGAAAATTTTTCAAATACACACAAAACAGAAAAAAAAACCCTGAAAAATAAATAAATTATATATATATATATATATATATATATATATATATACCGGTATATATATATATATATATATATATATTTTTTTTTTTTTTTTTTTTTTTTTTTTTAAATAAATGATTGCCTAAGGGTGGAGTTGAGATGTTTACAAGACAAGCAACTGATTAATAAAGTGTCCAGGCGCCAATAGCAAAGAGGGAGTTCGGCTGCATCCCATGCCATGGTGGGTCACATATTTCCACAGTGCCGGGAAATTCGTTGCGTAAGGAGTGACCTTCCTCTGACCCAGCGATTGTTATGAGGACAATTTTCTTGGCCCTTTAGATCTGCCAATCTGTGGGGTTAGGAGGATGAAGGAAGCAAATAAATCGCTTCTTCTGGGTTTTTTTTTTCCTAAGTGAAGAGAAATTATTATTATTATTCAGGATTTATAACAAATTCAGGCTTGCAAATGGCGCCCGGCACATCTAGTGAAAGGCTAGGCCAGGGGAAGGCACCCTGAGAGCCGCAGGACTACAAGTTCCATCATGCCTCTGCAAGTCACAGCTGTAACTGTCAGTTTGTAATCTTCGCAATGCCTCATGGGAAATGTAGTTCCACAACAGCTGGAGAGCCGCAGGTTGCCTACCCCTGGGATAGGTTGTCCTCATTCCTAGGACGGCAGGAGACATACATGTAGGAGAAATGGGAGAAGAACACAAAGAGATACGTTCACCCGAGCTGAAACGAGTGGTTATGTGAATGGAGGGGGAATGGGACTCGTGCTACAGAAACTCCTGACCACAAGGAGGACAATAGCTCTTGGTGTGGACATTCTACCTTGGCTACACCGGGGGGCTTCGGGAGGTACATTGCTTCTCAGCTCCTGGCAGTTTATGGCAAAAGGCACCCGGAGGAGAGAGATGGTGAGCAAGATGTCGCCCATTCCAAAGCCCTCCCCTTCCTAAACACGACCCACCCCCACAATGAACCCTAAAACGTAACTTCCCTAACCCGTAACCATGTCCCATTACTCGTGCCACCCAACCTTTGACCCTGTCCATAACTCTCACCCCCCCCAAACCCGAACCCTATCCCATAACTTTTACCACCCAACCTTTGACCCTGTCCATAACTCTCACCCCCCCCCCCAAACCCGAACCCTATCCCATAACTTTTACCACCCAACCTTTGACCCTGTCCATAACTCTCACCCCCCCCAAACCCGAACCCTATCCCATAACTTTTACCACCCAACCTTTGACCCTGTCCATAACTCTCACCCCCAAACCTTAACCATGTCCCATAACTTTACCACCCAACCTTTGACCCTGTCCATAACTCTCACCCCCCCCAAACCCGAACCCTATCCCATAACTTTTACCACCCAACCTTTGACCCTGTCCATAACTCTCACCCCCCCAAACCCGAACCCTATCCCATAACTTTTACCACCCAACCTTTGGCCCTGTCCATAACTCTCACCCCCAACTTTAACCCCGTCCATAACTCTCACCCCCAACCTTAACCCTGTCCATAACTCTCACCCCCCCAAACCCGAACCCTATCCCATAAGGTTTACCACCCAACCTTTGGCCCTGTCCATAACTCTCACCCCCAACCTTAACCTGCTCCCATAACTATTTCACCCAACACCAACATTTTGATATTTCCTATTCTACCTCCAAAACCTAACACTAAAACCCTTCCAATCAAACTCTAACACCTAACCTCGTTCCATAACTACTATCCCCAACTTTTGACCCTTAACTCACCACCCATCCCCAACTCCCAACACTTAACACCCCACCCCCAACCCAACCCTGACACACAACTCTGTCCTGTAACTCTTACCCTACAACCCGAATACTTTACTCTCCTCAATAACATGTTGCATGCTTAATAGTGTCCCATCATTGGTATCAGTGGGAGGAATAGTGCCCCATCATTGGTGTCAATGGTAGGAATAGTGCCCCATCATTGGTGTCAGTGGGAGGAATAGTGTCCCATCATTGGTGTCAGTGGGAGGAATAGTGCCCCATCATTGGTATCAGTGGGAGGAATAGTGTCCCATCATTGGTGTCAGTGGGAGGAATAGTGCCCCATCATTGGTATCAGTGGGAGGAATAGTGTCCCATCATTGGTATCAGTGGGAGGAATAGTGCCCCATCATTGGTGTCAGTGGGAGGTATAGTGCCCCATCATTGGTGTCAGTAGGAGGAATAGCGCCCCATCATTGGTGTCAGTGGGAGGAATAGTGCCCCATCATTGGTGTCAGTGGGAGGAATAGTGCCCCATCATTGGTGTCAGTGTGAGGAATAGTTCCCCATCATTGCTGTCAGTAGGAGGAATAATGCCCCATCATTGGTATCAGTGGGAGGAATAGTGCCCCATCATTGGTGTCAGTGGGAGGAATAGTGCCCCATTATTGGTGTCAGTGGGAGGAATAGTGCCCCATTATTGGTGTCAGTGGGAGGAATAGTGTCCCATCATTGGTGTCAGTGGGAGGAATAGTGCCCCATCATTGGTATCAGTGGGAGGAATAGTGCCCCATCATTGGTGTCAGTGGGAGGAATAGTGCCCCATTATTGGTGTCAGTGGGAGGAATAGTGCCCCATTATTGGTGTCAGTGGGAGGAATAGTGCCCCATTATTGGTGTCAGTGGGAGGAATAGTGCCCCATTATTGGTGTCAGTGGGAGGAATAGTGCCCCATCATTGGTGTCAGTGGGAGGAATAGTGCCCCATCATTGGTGTCAGTGACAGGGATTACACCCTGTTGTTGATGTCAGTGGGGGGAATAGTGCCTCAAGGGCCGGATAAAAGCAAGCAAGGTGCCACATCCTTCCCCTGGGCCGCAGTTTGAGGACCACTGATCTAGAACATGACTGTCTGCTGAGCTGTTATCTCCGGGATAATCTCATATCTGCAGGAATCCTGATTTAGCTGGATGGCCAAGGATACAATCACCCCATAATAAGGCAATTACCATCCACACCCTTCCTTGTAAATGTTGTCAGACAACCAGCTCCGGCATGATTTCCGCCCCCGGCTCCTGATTCTGGACTCTTTGGTGTGCCTGGCACTTTCCAGCAAACCAAAGGTATCCATGACAACGTAGCAATATTGTTTTTTTTTTTTACCAATCTTTTGTTTTATGAGATTTGGATGGAGTGGGGAAAGATTTGCACCCCCCCTCCCCCTCCCATTGGATAATACTGCCATCTGGGACACCTTTAGAGAGATTCCCCCTCACTTCCTGTCCTGATGACAACGTTTCACCAATGCACTGGATGTTTCATTTTTTTTCTTGTTGAGAACTAGCGCCTAGAATAAAAGATCATTCCACCGCGATCCAACGAGCGTAGTTGCGAAGCCTCGAAGGCTCAAAAAAAAAATTAAAATAATTTAATAGGATTTGATTAATCCTACTAAATTATTTAAATTTAAATTTTTTTTTGGAGGCTTTAAAGCTTCGCAACTACGATCGTAAGGTGGAACTGCGCTGCATCTGAGTGCGACAAACCAAAAATGCTATATAATTTTTAATATTCAAAGCAAACCTCCTCCAAGCGTCCCTGCCTCCGCAATTTATTTTGCTGAGAAATCATTTTGGAAAAACTCCCCCTGGCAGTGGCCATTTTGAGTAAGGGCAGATGGTTCACGTAGCATTTATTACCTGCAATCCACCTGCCCTTAGCTCAGGCATAGGCTGAGCTGAGAACACTTCCCTCCTGAAGACTCCTGGGATGTATGACATCATTTGCCTAGGCATGGAAACCAGGAAGTAACTGAAGAAATACCAAAAAAATAGTCTAAAACAAGTAAATATGATATACTTATTATTATTATACAGGATTTATATATTATTATTATACAGGATTTATATATTATTATTATTATTATACACGATTTTTATATTATTATTATACAGGATTTATATATTATTATTATTATTATTATACACGATTTATATATTATTATTATTATTATTATACAGGATTTATATATTATTATACAGGATTTATATATTATTATTATACAGGATTTATATATTATTATTATTATTATACACAATTTTTATATTATTATTATTATACAGGATTTATATAATATTATTATTATTATAATACAGGATTTATATATTATTATTATACAGGATTTATATATTATTATTATTATTATTATACAGGATTTATATATTATTATTATACAAGATTTATATATTATTATTATTATTATACAGGATTTATATATTATTATTATACAAGATTTATATATTATTATTATTATTATACAGGATTTAAATATTATTATTATAAAGGATTTATATATTATTATTATTATACAGGATTTATATATTATTATTATTATTATTATACAGGATTTTTATATTATTATTATTATTATACAGGATTTATATATTATTATACAGGATTTTTATATTATTATTATTATTATTATTATACAGGATTTATATATTATTATTATACAGGATTTATATATTATTATTATACAGGATTTATATATTATTATTATACAGGATTTATATGGCGCCAACAGTTTGCTCAGCACTTTACAATATAACGGGAGACAATACAGCAACAATACAGTTCAATACAAGAGGGATAGGAGGGCCTGATCCCAGGAGCTTACAATCTAGGATATACTTTCCTATGTACTACTGCTAGCAGCATAAAGAAAACAAATAGTCCGTGGTGATTGAGAAAGTGAAGTTCCACTTTTTTTCTTTTTTTTTTAATCAATGTGGATGTAAACATCCACTTTTTTGTAGACGGTGGACTGCAACGTTACTGCTTTGAATTGTTATTGAATCTTGAGATTTTGCAAGCTGGATGAATTCCAGCCTCTCTTATGGAATGTAACAGCTGGAAATCCTCAACCATGTCCACGGGTATACAGGACACTTATTGGTCTGTTGTCTGCTACGGCTGAAGGACACATTTTAATTAGCTGAGCTGGGATTAGGAATAATGTTCTGCTTATTAGCTGCTGTGAGACTCTAAACTTTTTAGCATTCCTCCCACTGACCACCAATGTAAGGGACAGTCTTCCCACTGACCCCCAATGTAAGGGACATTCTTCCCACTGACCCCCAATGTAAGGGACATTCTTCCCACTGACCACCAATGTAAGGGACATTCTTCCCACTGACCACCAATGTAAGGGACATTCTTCCCACCGATCTTCAATGTAAGGGACATTCTTCCCACTGACCACCAATGTAAGGGACATTCTTCCCACTGACCCCCAATGTAAGGGACATTCTTCCCACTGACCACCAATGTAAGGGACATTCTTCCCACTGACCACCAATGTAGGGGACATTCTTCCCACTGACCACCAATGTAAGGGACATTCTTCCCACTGACCACCAATGTAAGGGACATTCTTCCCACTGACCCCCAATGTAAGGGACATTCTTCCCACTGACCCCCAATGTAAGGAACATTCTTCCCACTGACCACCAATGTAAGGGACATTCTTCCCACTGACCACCAATGTAAGGGACATTCTTCCCACTGATCACCAATGTAAGGGACATTCTTCCCACTGACCACCAATGTAAGGGACATTCTTCCCACTGACCACCAATGTAAGGGACATTCTTCCTACTGACCCCCAATGTAAGGGACATTCTCCCCACTGATCACCAATGTAAGGGACATTCTTCCTACTGACCCCCAATGTAAGGGACATTCTTCCCACTGACCCCCAATGTAAGGGACATTCTTCCCACTGACCACCAATGTACGGGACATTCTTCCCACTGACCCCCAATGTAAGGGACATTCTTCCCACTGATCACCAATGTAAGGGACATTCTTCCCACTGACCCCCAATGTAAGGGATATTCTTCCCACTGACCCCCAATGTAAGGGACATTCTTCCCACTGACCCCCAATGTAAGGGACATTCTTCCCACTGATCAACAATGTAAGGGACATTCTCCCCACTGATCACCAATGTAAGGGACATTCTCCCCACTGACCCCCAATGTAAGGGACATTCTTCCCACTGACCACCAATGTAAGGGACATTCTTCCCACTGATCACCAATGTAAGGGACATTCTTCCCACTGACCACCAATGTAAGGAACATTCTTCCCACTGACCCCCAATGTAAGGGACATTCTTCCCACTGACCACCAATGTAAGGAGCATTCTTCCCACTGACCTCCAATGTAAGGGACATTCTTCCCACTGACCACCAATGTAAGGAGCATTCTTCCCACTGACCACCAATGTAAGGGACATTCTTCCCACTGACCCCCAATGTAAGGGACATTCTTCCCACTGATCACCAATGTAAGGGGCATTCTTCCCACTGACCCCCAATGTAAGGGACATTCTTCCCACTGACCACCAATGTAAGGGACATTCTTCCCACTGATCACCAATGTAAGGGGCATTCTTCCCACTGACCCCCAATGTAAGGGGCATTCTTCCCACTGACCCCCAATGTAAGGGACATTCTTCTCACTGACCACCAATAAATTGTTTTTATCTGGGGTGCCCTGAGACCTTGAAATATTTCAAAGGTTCCTCTGAAGTAAAAAGGTTTAGAGAGGTTGCTATAGAACAGGGTTCCTCAATCAGGATTCCTCCAGAGGTTGCTAGAGGTTCCCAGAAACCAGAAAGTTATTGTCAAGGGTTCCTCTGTTGGGGAAGTCTGCTATAGAGAGTCACCTGAGTGACAGCTCTGAGTCTACATGACATCCAAGATGGCGGCACCTAGAACCAGCCTTAGTGCTTATGGACTATATTATGGACATCTACGCAAGGGAGGCTTCTATCACGCATAAAATACATTCCATGCCAGGGGCGGACTGACCATTCCAGCACTCGGGCACTGCCTGAGAGCCCAGGGTCAATAGGGGGCCCCATGAAATGCCCCTGGTACCTTTTTCATAGGCTTTTTTGAGTTTGGGCAAGGACACAGGGGCCCCATGATCCCCTATTGCCCAGGGGCCCCATGAGTTGTCAGTCCGCCCCTGATTACATGCCAGCGGTGGACTGACCATTCGAGCACTCGGGCACTGCCCGAGAACCCAGGGTCAGTAGGGGGCCCCATGAAATGCCCCTGGTACCTTTTTCATAGGCTTTTTTGAGTTTGGGCAAGGACACGGGGGCCCCATGATCCCCTATTGCCCGGGGGCCCCATGAGTTGTCAGTCCGCCCCTGATTACATGCCAGCGGTGGACTGACCATTCGAGCACTCGGGCACTGCCCGAGAACCCAGGGTCAGTAGGGGGCCCCATGAAATGCCCCTGGTACCTTTTTCATAGGCTTTTTTGAGTTTGGGCAAGGACACGGGGGCCCCATGATCCCCTATTGCCCGGGGGCCCCATGAGTTGTCAGTTTGCCCCTGATTACATGCCAGCAGTGGACTGACCATTCGAGCACTTGGGCACTGCCTGATGGCCAAGGGTCAGTAGGGGGTCCCATGAAATGCCCCTGGTACCTTTTTATAGGCTTTTTTTGGTGTGCTTTGAGTACGGGCCAGGACACAGGGGCCCCATGATCCCCTATTGCCTGGGGGCCCCATGAGTTGTCAGTCCACCCCCGTTTCATACCCATACAATCGAATGTTGTTGGGGTGAACGTTCCGGTGACAGGGTCTCTTTATCTTTTTTCCTCTCGCACACCAATGACAACGGCAGGATAAACATGTGCAAAGATTTACAATTCTGAAAGTCTGCGTTTCATAAAAATCACAAGAAGAGCTGAAAATAAAAAAAATGGCGTTCGTTTCCCAAATGTTTCCATCCAGTATAACGAAAACAGGATGCGCGTTTACGTGCCATCCGCTGCTCTGCTGAACAGTCCCGGTGACTCATCCCTCCCCCACGGCACTCCGAACTTGGCACCGGGAAACGGCTGCGCCCAGCTCCACCGCCGCCATCAGCAATCAGCGCTGCCTTCCATGGAACCCTTTTTTGGCTGAAGTACATTTTTTTGGGAGTCGGGGAATTAACCATTTTTTTGGAGGTTAATTAAAAAAATAAATCTCTGTGATTGGATCAGGGGCAGACTGACAACTCATGGGGCCCCTGGGCAATATGGGATCATGGGGCCCCTGTGTCCTTGCCCAAACTCAAAGCACACCCAAAAAAGACTATAAAAAGGTACCAGGGGCATTTCATGGGGCCCCCTACTGACCCTGGGCCATCGGGCAGTGCCCGAGTGCTTGAATGGTCAGTCCACTGCTGGCATGTAATCAGGGGCGGACTGACAACTCATGGGGCCCCAGGGCAATAGGGGATCATGGGGCCCCCGGGCAACAGGGGATCATGGGGCCCCTGTGTCCTTGCCCAAACTCAAAAAAGCCTATGAAAAAGGTACCAGGGGCATCTCATGGGGCCTCCTACTGACCCCGGGCCCTCAGGCAGTGCCCAAGTTTCCAAATGGTCAGTCCGCCCCTGGTACCGATATAACAGGAGGCTTGGCACCTCCTCCATTCTTAAAAAGCCTTGCACCCTTTCGATGAATGTAAGGTGTTCTGAGACTGGAGGAGGGGAGATTTGAGATGTTTATCCGTACCTCCTCCTTTTAATGACTGCAAGGTGTTCTGTGATTGGAGGAGGTGTAAGTAAATGTCACAAACACCCCTTCTCTGACCACAGAATTCCTTGCATTTCATTGAAAAGAAGGGAAGGCTTTTTCTGAATGGAGGAGGTGCCGACTTCACTCATCTTCTTGCGATCGGTCTACTGTGGCCAAGGATTTTTATGATTTGAAGAGGTTTACAATGAGTGACTTCCTTGGATCAGAGTATTCCTATGAAAGTACACCTCCAGAATCCAGGGTGCTTTATAATTGGAGGAGGTGTAGATGAACATTATAGTCTCCCCTCTTTCAACCACAGGACACCTTGTATTCAATGACGAGAGTTTAAGGTGTTCTGAGACTGGAGGAGGGGAGATTTCAGATGTTTATCCATACCTCCTCCTTTTAATGACTGCAAGGTGTTCTGTGACTGGAGGAGGTGCAAGTAAATGTCACAAACACCCCTTCTCTGACCACAGAATGCCTTGCATTTCATTGAAAAGAAGGGAAGGCTTTGTCTGAATGGAGGAGGTGGTGACTTCATTCATATTCTTGTGATCGGTCTACTGCGGCCAAGGATTTTTATGATTTGAAGAGGTTTACAATGAGTAACTTTCTTGGATCAGAGTATTCCTTTAAAATTACACCTCCAGAATCCAGGGTGCTCTATAATTGGAGGTGTAGGTGAACATTATAATCTCCCCTCTTTCAACCACAGGACCCCTTGTATTCAGTGACAAGATTTGAAATGTTTATCCGTACCTCCTCCTTTTAATGACTGCAATGTGTTCTGTGATTGGAGGAGGTGCAAGTAAATGTCACAAACACCCCTTCTCTGACCACAGAATTCCTTGCATTTCATTGAAAAGAAGGGAAGGCTTTTTCTGAATGGAGGAGGTGCCGACTTCATTCATCTTCTACTGATCGGTCTACTGCGGCCAAGGATTTCTATGATTCGAAGAGGTTTACAATGAGTAACTTTCTTGGATCAGAGTATTCCTATGAAAGTACACCTCCAGAATCCAGGGTGCTTTATAATTGGAGGAGGTGTAGGTGAACATTATAGTCTCCCCTCTTTCAACCACAGGACACCTTGTATTCTATGACGAGAGTTTAAGGTGTTCTGAGACTGAAGTAGGGGAGATTTGAGATGTTTATCTGTACCTCCTCCTTTTAATGACTGCAAGGTGTTCTGTGATTGGAGGAGGTGCAAGTAAATGTCACAAACACCCCTTCTCTGACCACAGAATGCCTTGTATTCAGTGAAGAGAGTTTAAGGTGTTCTGAGACTGGAGGAGGGGAGATAGAGATGTTTATCTGCACCTCCGACGATCACAGATTGCCTGTCATTTGGTGAAGGGAATGCAAGGCTTTTGCTGAATGGAGGAGGTGCAGAGCAGCTGTCCTCTTGTGATCAATGTACTGCAGCCAGAACTACACCCTCCCCATGCATAAAAAAGCCTGGCATTCTTTTTACTGATTGTAAGGTGTTCTGTGATTGGAGAAAGGGAGACTGTGATGTTCATCTGTGCCTCCCTCAATCACAAAACATCTTGCATGCATTGAAAGAATGCAAAGCTTTTTATGAATGGAGGAGGTATATTTCTGTCTGTAGTACACGGATCAAAAGAGGGCACTTGCTCGGCACTTCCTCCGTTCACAGAATGCCTTGCCCCACTGTGACCCCAATGTGCAAAGAGTTGTTAAAAAATTAAATAATAAATAAATTGTATTAAAAAAAAACTTTATATATCTCTTCATGAAATGTTCATAAAATAAATTGTAGAAAAATACAGACATTATTTTTCCCTTTATAAAATCACAAGTTATAAAAGTGTGTGCCAATTACATTGTATCCTTTGTTACTTTTACAGATATTTAACAATGTAACCTCCAACTTTTGTAACTTGTGATGTCATAAAGAGAAATATGAAGTCTGCATATATATATATACAGTGAAGGAAATGCGTATTTGCTCCCCGGCTGATGCTGAATGTTCGCCCCTCACACAGAAATGATCGGTCTAACAATGGAATGTTCGCCCCTCACACAGAAATGATCGGTCTAACAATGGAATGTTCGCCCCTCACACAGAAATGATCGGTCTAACAATGGAATGTTCGCCCCTCACACAGAAATGATCGGTCTAACAATGGAATGTTCGGTGTAACACTGAGAGACAGAATACAACAACAAATTCAGCAGAAATGCGTCTAACAAATGATGACGGATCTGCATGTTCATGAGGGAAAGAAGGATTTGATCCCCTTCACAAAACATGACTTAGTACTTGGTGGCCAATCCCTTGTTGGCAATCACAGAGGTCAGACGTTTCCTGGAGTTGGCCCCCAGGTTCGCACACTTCAGGAGGGATTTTGGTCCACTCCTCTTGGCAGATCCTCTCCAAATCATTCAGGTTTGGTGGCTGAGGTTTGGAAACTTGAACTTTCAGCTCCCTCCACAGATTTTCAATCGGATGAAGGTCTGGAGACTGGCTAGGCCACTCCGGGACCTTAATGTGCTTCTTCTGGAGCCGCTCCTTTGTTGCCTTGGCCGTGTGTTTTGGGTCATTGTCATGCTGGAACACCCATCCACCACCCATTTTCAATGCCCTGGCTGAGGGAAGAAGGCTCTCACCCAAGATTTGAGGGTACATTGCCCCGTCCATCGTCCCTTTGATGCGGTGCAGTTGTCCTGTCCCCTTAGCAGAAAAACACCCCCAAAAGCAGAATGTTTCCACCACCATGTTTCACAGTTGGGATGGTGTTCTTGGGGTCATAAGCAGCATTCCTCCTCCTCCAAACACGGCGAGTTGAGTTGATGCCAAAGAGCTGGATTTTGGTCTCCTCTGACCACAACACTTCCCACCAGTCCTCCTCTGCATCATTCAGATGTTCAGTGGCAGACTTCAGCCGGGCCTGGACATGGGCTTTCTTGAGCAGAGGGACCTTGCGGGCACTGCAGGATTTCAGTCCTTGTCGGCGTAGTGTGTTACCAATTGTTTTCTTGGTGACTGCGGTCCCAGCTGCCTGGAGATCATTGACAAGATCCTCACGTGTAGTTCTGGGATGATTCCTCACTGTTCTCATGATCATTGACACTCCACGAGGTGAGATCTTGCATGGTGCACCAGACCTAGGGAGACTGACACTTGTTTTGTGTTTCTTCCATTTGTGAATGATTGCACCAACTGTTGTCACCTTCTCACCAAGCTGCTTGGCCATAGTTTGGTAGCCCAGTCCAGCCTTGTGTAGGTCTACCATCTTGTCCCTGACATCCTTGGACAGCTCTTTGGTCTTTGCCATGGTGGAGAGTTTGGAATCTGATGGTTTGATGGCTCCTGTGGACAGGTGTCTTTTATACAGGTAACACAATGAGATTAGCAGCACTCCCTTTAAGAGACTGCTTTTAATCTCAGCTTGTTACCTGTATGAGAGACACCTGGGAGCCAGAAATCCTGCTGAATGATAGGGCATCAAATCCTTCTTTCCCTCATGAACATGCAGATCAGTCATCATTTGTTAGACGCATTTCTGCTGAATTTGTTGTTGTATTCTGTCTCTCAGTGTTACACCGAACATTCCATTGTTAGACCGATCATTTCTGTGTGAGGGGCGAACATTCCATTGTTAGACCGATCGTTTCTTTGTGAGGGGCGAACATTCAATATCAGCCGGGGAGTAAATACGCATTTCCTTCACTTTGTGTTGTTAATGCATTTTCGGCATTTGGCTTTAGGCTGATGGGTTTTCACACATTTCTTGGGCACTTTGCGGGATTATCCTCTCATTGAAGTATTAGAGATAATGGCAGTGCGGTTCGTATTGGAGATCTCTCCAGCCAAATGAGAGACGTCGCTCCCTCGGTGAGGAAAATGCTGCAGAATATTTATCCCCAGCGAGGGAGCGGCACCTCGAGCATCCATCTTGTGCACGAGCGACAGTGGTGATCCTGTTGCAATGATGATCCTGATACAATGTATCAACAGGAAGTGAGAGAATTGACAGACAGGTGTTCCTGATGGAAGATTTCCCCTCCTCGCCTATTCCGGTGACGGCTGTAAAAGTTTGGGTTTCCCATCCGGTCAAAATGGCCACCAGGACAAACAGGGAGAGGGAATCTACCAGCATTGACCTCATTTCAACCATCAGTCCCTCATTTTTGCCCCAACAAATTTCAAATAAGGTGACACCCTGAAAAATGCTTGGGAAAAGGGGGCCACGGTGTCCCCATAATGTCATGTGGGTCTTTATGGAACTTTAATAAAGAATCAAACTGGAACCTAGGGTGCTGGCATTTTTCTTCTACAAGCAGCAAAATCTTGACAGGGGTCCTAATCATTCGCCGCTATGAAATATAAATAATATATAATATAAATTGATATTAAAAGTTTATCATATAAAACACGGCCGACGCGTTTCATTAAAGATGGCCACTCCCTTCTTCAGGGTTTACCTGCCGTTGCTGAACGCCTTCTGAAAATTTCAGTTGCATGTCCTTAATCCATTTACTTCTTCCAGGATAATGATTAAAAAAGTATTGAAGCCGCTGGTTCAGCACGACTTCTAAGGATTTACTTTAACCCCTTCATACCGGCCGCACGCAAATGTGCGGCCTCCCGGCATCTGGGCCTAGACGCCGAGCGGCCGCACATTTGTGTTCATGTAACAAAAAACATTTGTGCTGAGAGCGTGCCCTGCGCATTCCCAGCACACGTGTGGTACTCACGAAAAGGTCCCGGTCCGCTCTTTCGATCGGGACCTTTCCCGATCATGTGACCGGCCGTGACGTCACGGCGGACACATGACACTAAGCCCCGCCCACCTCCCGGCGCAGGAACTCCTCTTCACACCGGGACGATCCGGCGTGAAGGGGTTAAAGGAGAGATCAGTAGCGGAAGGCTCCATTCCTTCTCAGTACAGTTCTTCTTTAAATTATTCCATCACTGCCAGGAGACAAGGGAAGGAAAAGAAATGGAGGGGAAAGGAATTGAAAGAAAGAAGGAGGAAGGAAAGGATGGAGGAAAAAAAAGGAGAAGAAAACAGGAGGAGAGGAGAAGGAAAGGATGGAGGAAAAAAAAGGAAAAGAAAAAAGGAGAGGAGAAGGAAAGGGAAAAGGTGAAGAAAAGGGAAAACAAGAGGAAAGGGAAGAAGAATGAAAGAGAAAAGAAGTAATGGTGATGAGGGGAGAAGGAAAAGGGAAGGAAAGGGACAACGGAAAGGGAAAGGAAAAACGGAAAGGAAGAGGAAAAGAAAACAAAAAAGGAAAAGGAAAAAAGGAGGAAGGGAGGAAGAGAGGGAGGGAGGAAGGAAAGGAGAATAAAAGGAAAGAAGAATGAAAGGAAAAAACAAAAAGTAATGGTGAAGAAAGGAGAAAGGAAAAAAAAGGGAAAGGAAGAGGACCAGGAAAAGAAAAGGAAAAAGAAAAGGAGGAAGGTAGGAAGGCAAAAAGGGGGAGAAAGGAAAGAAGAATAATTAACTGAGGAAAGGAGAAGAAAAGGAAAGAATAATGAAAAGGAAAAGCAATGGTGAGGAAAGCAGAAGGAAATGGGAAAGGAAAAAGAAAAGGGAAAGGAAATAATTAGGGAGGAAGGAAAGAGGGAGAATGATTGAGGAAATGAGAAGAAAAGGAAAGAAGGATGAAAGTAATGGTCAAAAAAGGAGAAGGAAAGGGGAAAGGCAAAGAAAATGGAAAAAGAAAGGAAAAGGGGAAGGAAGGAAGAGAGAAAGGAAAGGATAAGAAAAGAAAAGTAGAATGAAAGGGAAAAACAAAACTAATAGTGAAGAAAAGAGAAGGAAAAGAAAAGGGAAGGGAAAGAGAAAGAAAAAATGGAAGGAAACGGGAAAGGAAAGGAAGAGGACCAGGAAAAGAAAAGGGAAAGGAGGAAGGAAGGAAGTGAGGGGGGAGAAATGAAAGAAGAAGAAATAACTGAGGAAAGGAGAAGAAAAGGAAAGAAGAATGAAACGGAAAACCAAATGTAATGCTGAGGAGAAGGTAAGGGAAAAGGAAAGGGAAAGGAAGAGGACCAAGAAAAGGAAAGAAAAGGGAAAGGAAAGAAGAATGAAGGAAGGAAGACAGGGGAGAAAGGAAAAAAGGAGAAATGATTGAGGAAATGAGAAGAAAAGGAAAGAAGGATGAAAGGGAAACACAAAATTAATGGTGAAGAAAGAAGGAAATGAAAAGGGAAAGGAAAGGAAAGAGAAAAGGGAAGGAAAGGAAGAGGACCAGAAAAACAAAACTAATAGTGAAGAAAAGAGAAGGAAAAGAAAAGGGAAGGGAAAGAGAAAGAAAAAATGGAAGGAAACGGGAAAGGAAAGGAAGAGGACCAGAAAAAGAAAAGGGAAAGGAGGAAGAAAGGAAGTGAGAGGGGAGAAATGAAAGGAGAAGAAATGAGGAAAGGAGAAGAAAAGGAAAGAAGAATGATACGGAAAAGCAAATGTAATGCTGAGGAGAAGGAAAGGAAAAGGAAAATGAAAGGAAGAGGACCAGGAAAAGGAAAGGAAAAAGAAAAGAGAAAGGAAAGGAAAGCAAAGAAGGAAGGAAGGAAGGAAGGAAGGAAAAGGGGGAGAAAGGAAAGAAGGAGAAATGATTGAGGAAATGAAAAGAAAAATAAAGAAGGATGAAAGGGAAACACAAAAGTAATGGTGAAGAAAGGAGAAAGAAAAGGAAAAGGGAATGGGAAAGGAAACTGCAAAGAAAAGTGAAAAGGGAAAGGCAAAGGAAAGAAGAAGGAAGGAAAGAAGGAGGAAGGAAAGAAGAGAGGGAAGAAGGAAAGGGAATAAAAAAGGAAAAGCAAAAGTAATGGTGAAGAAAGGAGAAGGAAGGGGAAGGAGGAAGGAAAGTATAATACTGGACAGAAGGCGGTGGGGACGTGACATTGTGACTCCAGTGGCAGGACTGCGGTTTGCTGGGACTATCCCATTGGTTCCTTGTTTGTTCCCTTGACTCTCGGTTTGTGAATATATACTTCTGTCATTTTGAATAAATTCCTCCTTATCACGGTAATGCACGCGGAGGGTGCGCCCCTTTTTCTGCTTTCTTCCCGTAATATCAAGATTCCCCGATCTTTAGAGGGCCACACCTCAGCGAGTGACTGTTACTGTGTTCCTGGGATGCTCACAGACTTGAGCGCTGGATCTGCTTTTTTTTCTCTTGTGACTCCTCTGTATGAACAGAAGCCGCCTCTCCTCTGTGTACATTTCTATCCGGTACTAATTCTTGCCTCATTTTCTGTTTTCAGTCACGTGATGCCAACAATCAGAATGATGCGGATACGGCAACGAAACACTCCCGCACTGCATTCTATCTGAACATCGCAGCCTTGGTCCTGGGCATCATCCTGATCATCGTTGTGGTGGTTCTACAGATCGTGGCGAGGTCCGGCAAATAGCAGCACCCCTCCCCCAGAGACGAGAGGAGAATGATCACACTGATCTCTATTATGGAACCACTGTATACACTATATGTACATTACCCAATAAACCCGCCTTTATATGTCCAGGAGGTACAGTTGTTGTTCTTTATTTAATAAACAAAAGTAAAGGAAGTTCCACTCCAAACTGATATTTAAAGTGGTTAAAACCCTTCCAGTGAAGTACCTGTTTATCTGCAGTCTTCTCTTCTCTACATCCATACAAAATCCAGAATTTGTAAAGCTTGTCTGAGAGTTCAGAAAAAAAAGGGGGCGGAGAGCTGAAATTACACACTGCAGAGCTCAGTGAGGAGAGCTCTGAGAGCTGATTGGAGGGAAGAGACACACCCCTCACAGGAACAGAGCTGAGGCTATCAATCTGCTGGTGCTTCCTCCTCTGTCACCGTTTTTCTCTTGGTGTCAGGAAAACTTGTCAGCAGTGACTCATGCTGATAGCAGAGGAAGGAGGCAGCAGACAGAAATGACATTTAGTGCTCTGGACTGATACAAGGACACACTATAGAGGGATGTGCTTTGTTCATATTTCATGTCTGAGGTGTCCACCTTAATATCGGGTGGAGGATGTTGTGTTCTCCCTGCCATGGTTTCTAGTTTGGCTTCTGATTACCAGAGACCAAAAAGAATATGAAAAACATATTGAGCATAAAGGATTTCATACATACAGAAAAAGGACAGATACTGAGAATTCCACCCGGCATCCGGGACAGGAGAAGTGGGACTGTGCAGAGTCCATACATACAGAATAGGGACAGATACCAAGAATGACACCCGGCATCCAGGACAGGAGAAGTGGGACTGTGCAGAGTCCATACATACAGAATAGGGACAGATACCAAGAATGACACCCGGCATCCAGGACAGGAGAAGTGGGACTGTGCAGAGTCCATACATACATAATAAGGACAGATACTGAGAATGACACCCGACATCCGGGACAGGAGAAGCGGGACTGTGCAGAGTCCATACATACAGAATAAGGACAGATTCTGAGAATGACACCCGGCATCCGGGACAGGAGAAGTGGGACTGTGCAAAGTCCATACATACAGAATAAGGACAGATACCGAGAATGACACCCGGCATCCGGGACAGGAGAAGTGGGACTGTGCAGAGTCCATACATACAGAATAAGGACAGATACCGAGAATGACACCCGGCATCCGGGACAGGAGAAGTGGGACTGTGCAGAGTCCATACATACAGAATAAGGACAGGTAATGAGAATGACACCCGGCATCCGGGACAGGAGAAGTGGGACTGTGCAGAGTCCATACATACAGAATGGGGACATATACCGAGAATGACACCCGGCATCCGGGACAGGAGAAGTGGGACTGTGCAGAGTCCATACATACAGAATAAGGACATATACCGAGAATGACACCCGGCATCCGGGACAGGAGAAGTGGGACTGTGCGGAGTCCATACATACAGAATAAGAGGAGATACCGAGAATGACACCCGGCATCCGGGACAGGAGAAGTGGGACTGTGCAGAGTCCAGGGGCGGACTGACCATTTGGAAACTCGGCACTGCCGAGTCAGTAGGGGGCCCCATGAGATGCCCCTGGTACCTTTTTCATAGGCTTTTTGGAGTTATGGCAAGGACACGGGGGCCCCATGATCCCCTATTGCCCGGGGGCCCCATGAGTTGTCAGTCCTCCCCTAGCAGAGTCCATACATACAGACAGATACTGAGAATCACTCCCGGCATACATAGAGAGCTCAGTGAATGCAGCCTGGTATCTCAGTGCGGGTTCCTTTAATTCCCCCCCCATTAGAAGGAATGAAATGAAGCATTGTAGGATGACATCACAGGCACACCATGTTAATGTTCCCTCTGTTCTGGATTAGACAGATTCAATTATGTCTCAGCGAGGAGTCCAGACATCAGACATAACTCTTACACTATGGACACTGACAGAGAAAAAGAAAAACAACAAAGAAAGAAACACTAAAAACACATCGATAACTGACATCAATGGAGAAAAAAACTGACATAAGCATCTAATAGATCCAACATAAATATAAATTAGCTCCGGGGGCGGCTGGGGGCTGCTGGGGGCGGCTGGGGGCTGCTGGGGGCGGCCGCACCCGGAGCTAATTACATTGTAACAATATTCAAGACACGGATAGACTGGAACATGTTGTTTTAGCTGATAATGATAATTGTTACATTTCCAGGATCCTCCACATACAGACACAGGACACCCAGATATCTACGTGCATTTCTGATACACCCCACATTCAACATAGATGGGTGTTATATTTCATATTACCCGTCGATTTTAAACCTGATGATGGAGTCCTTTGAAACGCGTTGCTTAGTCCAATATTTTTGTATATTTTTTTAAACCCTTACAATGGAGCCCTTCAAAATGCATTGGATTTGTCTATAATCTCTATATACAGTATCTCCCAGAAGTGAGTCCACCCCTCCCCCGGACTGTATACAATGTGTATATATATATATATATATATATATATATATATATATATATATACAGTCAGGTCCATAAATATTGGGACATCAACACAATTCTAACATTCTTGGCTCTATACACCACAATGGATTTAAAATGAAATGAACAAGATGTACTTTAACTGCAGACTGTCAGCTTTAATTTGAGGGTATTTACATCCAAATCAGGTGAACGGTGTAGGAATTACAGCAGTTTGCATATGTGCCTCCCACTTGTTAAGGGACCAAAAGTAATGGGACAATTGGCTTCTCAGCTGTTCCATGGCCAGATGTGTGTTATTCCCTCATTATCCCAATTACAATGAGCAGATAAAAGGTCCAGAGTTCATTTCAAGTGTGCTATTTGCATTTGGAATCTGTTGCTGTCAACTCTCAAGATGACATCCAAAGAGCTGTCACTATCAGTGAAGCCATCATTAGGCTGAAAAAACAAAACAAACCCATCAGAGAGATAGCAAAAACACTAGGCGTGGCCAAAACAACTGTTTGGAACATTCTTAAAAAGAAGGAACGCACCGGTGAGCTCAGCAACACCAAAAGATCCGGAAGACCACGGAAAACAACTGTGGTGGATGACCGAAGAATTCTTTCCCTGGTGAAGAAAACACCCTTCACAACAGTTGGCCAGATCAAGAACACTCTCCAGGAGGTAGGTGTATGTGTGTCAAAGTCACCAATCAAGAGAAGACTTCACCAGAGTGAATACAGAGGGTTCACCACAAGATGGAAACCATTGGTGAGCCTCAAACACAGGAAGGCCAGATTAGAGTTTGCCAAACGACATGTAAAAAAGCCTTCACAGTTCTGGAACAACATCCTATGGACAGATGAGACCGACATCAACTTGTACCAGAGTGATGGGAAGAGAAGAGTATGGAGAAGGAACTGCTCATGATCCTAAGCATACCACCTCATCAGTGATCATGGTGGTGGTAGTGTCATGGCGTGGGCATGTATGGCTGCCAATGGAACTGCTTCTCTTGTATTTATTGATGATGTGACTGCTGACAAAAGCAGCCGGATGAATTGTGAAGTGTTTCGGGAATATTATCGGCTCATATTCAGCCAAATGCTTCACAACTCATTGGACGCTTCACAGTGCAGATGGACAATGACCCAAAGCAGACTGCAAAAGACACCAAAGAGTTTTTTAAGGGAAAGAAGTGGAATGTTCTGCAATGGCCAAGTCAATCACCTGACCTGAATCCGATTGAGCATTTCACTTGCTGAAGACAAAACTGAAGGGAAAATGCCCCAAGAACAAGCAGGAACTGAAGACAGTTGCAGTAAAGGCCTGGCAGAGCATCACCAGGGATGAAACCCAGCGTCTGGTGATGTCTATGCGTTCCACACTTCAGGCTGTAATTGACTGCAAAGGATTTGCAACCAAGTATTAAAAAGTAAAAGTTTGATTTATGATTATTATTCTGTCCCATTACTTTTGGTCCCTTAACAAGTGGGAGGCACATATGCAAACTGTTGTAATTCCTACACCGTTCACCTGATTTGGATGTAAATACCCTCAAATTAAAGCTGACAGTCTGCAGTTAAAGCACATCTTGTTCATTTCATTTCAAATCCATTGTGGTGGTGTATAGAGCCAAAAATGTTAGAATTGTGTCGATGTCCCAATATTTATGGACTGTATATATATATAATATCTCCCAGAAGTGAGTCCACCCCTCCCCCGGACTGTATACAATATATATATATATAATTAGTATCTCCCGGAAGTGAGTCCCCCCTCCCCTGGACTGTATACAATGTATATATATATAATATCTCCCAGAAGTGAGTCCCCCCCTCCCCCGGCCTTTTCCTGACAATCCTCTCCAGGCTGCGGTCATCCCTGCTGCTTGTGCACCTTTTTCTTCCACACTTTTCCCTTCCACATAACTTTCTATTAATGTGCTTTGATACAGCACTTTGGGAACATCCAACTTCTTCTGCAATTACCTTTTGAGTCTTTCCCTCCTTATGGAGGGTGTCAGTGATGGTGTCAGGTCAGCAGTCTTTCCCATGATTGTGATTCCTACTGAACCAGACTGAGAGACCATTTAAAGGCTCAGGAACCCTTTGCAGGTGTTATGGCTGAATGAGCTGATTAGAGTGGGACACTTTGAGCCGAGATTATTCCACCTTTTCACAATATTCTCATTTTCTGAGATTGTGGATTTGGGGTTTTCATGAGCTGTAAGCCATAATCATCACAATGATGACAAATCACGGCTTGAACTATCTTGCTTTGCATGTAATGAGTCTATCTCATATATTAGTGTCACCTTTTAAGTTGCAGCACTGAAATAAATCAACTTTTGCACCATATTCTCATTTTTCGAGTTTCACCTGTATGTATAATTAGTATCTCCCAGAAGTGAGTCCACCCCTCACATTTGTGTCAATATTTGATTCTCTCTTTTCATGTGACAACACTGAAGAAATGACACTTTGCTACAATGTGACGTAGTCAGCGTACAGCTTGTATAACATGTAACTTTGCTGTCCCCTCAAAATAACTCAACACACCGCCATTAATGTCTACACCGCTGGCAACAAAAGTGAGTCCACCCCTAAGTGACAAGGTCCAAACTGGGCCCAAAGTGTCAATATTTTGTGTGGCCGCCATTATTTCCCAGCATTGCCTTCACCTTCTTGGGCATGGAGGTCACCAGAGCTTCACAGGTTGCCACCGGAGTCCTCTTCCACTCCTCCATGACGACATCACGGAGCTGGTGGATGTTAGAGACCTTGCGCTCCTCCACCTTCCGTTTGAGGATGCCCCACAGATGGTCAATAGGGTTCAGGTCTGGAGACATGCTTGGCCAGTCCATCACCTTTACCCTCAGCTTCTTTAGCAAGGCAGTGGTGGTCTTGGAGGTGTGTTTTGGGGTCGTCATGTTGGAATACTGCCCTGCGGCCCAGTCTCTGAAGGGAGGGGATCATGCTCTGCTTCAGTATGTCACAGTACATGTTGGCATTCATGGTTCCCTCAATGAACTGTAGCCCCCCCAGTGCCGGCAGCACTCATGCAGCCCCAGACCATGACACTCCCACCACCATGCGTCCCCAGACCATGACACTCCCACCACCATGCAGCCCCAGACCATGACACTCCCACCACCATGGGGCCCCAGACCATGACACTCCCACCACCATGCTTGACTTGACTTGGCAGTCCATCACCTTTACCCTCAGCTTCTTTAGCAAGGCAGTGGTGGTCTTGGAGGTGTGTTTGGGGTCGTTATCATGTTGGAATACTGCCCTGCGGCCCAGTCTCCTGAGGGAGGGGATCATGCTCTGCTTCAGTATGTCACAGTACATGTTGGCATTCATGGTTCCCTCAATGAACTGTAGCCCCCCAGTGCCGGCAGCACTCATGCGGCCCCAGACCATGACACTCCCACCACCATGCAGCCCCAGACCATGGCACTCCCACCACCATGGGGCCCCAGACCATGACACTCCCACCACCATGCAGCCCCAGACCATGACACTCCCACCACCATGCTTGACTTGACTTGGCCAGTTCATCACCTTTACCCTCAGCGTCTTTAGCAAGGCAGTGGTGGTCTTGGAGGTGTGTTTGGGGTCGTTATCATGTTGGAATACTGCCCTGCGGCCCAGTCTCCTGAGGGAGGGGATCATGCTCTGCTTCAGTATGTCACAGTACATGTTGGCATTCATGGTTCCCTCAATGAACTGTAGCCCCCCAGTGCCGGCAGCACTCATGCGGCCCCAGACCATGACACTCCCACCACCATGCAGCGACAGACCATGGCACTCCCACCACCATGGGGCCCCAGACCATGACACTCCCACCACCATGCAGCCCCAGACCATGACACTCCCACCACCATGCAGCCCCAGACCATGACACTCCCACCACCATGCTTGACTTGACTTGGCCAGTCCATCACCTTTACCCTCAGCGTCTTTAGCAAGGCAGTGGTGGTCTTGGAGGTGTGTTTGGGGTGGTTATCATGTTGTGGTGCCCCCCTGCAGTTCTCATGATATCACAGTGCCCAGGGCAGCCGTCTCTCCTGCCCACCCCTTGTCCTGGCCCTGGCCCTGGCACTGGTGTGTTGGTGCATTGCAGTTTTATTCCTCCTGAAGAGCACTCCCACCACAACGGCCACGATGCAGGCCTGCTGCAATGCAGTGCTCCTCAATGCCAAGGACGATTTATCAATACAAATCTGTAGCCCTTCCAATCTGCAGCCACAGATCAGGGTGTGGCAGAGTTCAAACGGCCAGCGAATCAGTTGATATCTAAGAGAATTTGAATGCTGACAAAAAGCCTCCAAGTGTCTGAATGGGAAGAAAAATAGATTTACAGCCACCAGCTGTCCATTACGAGCCGCAAAGGAAAATAATTTTTGTTGACTTGTTAAATGTGGTTCCTCTTTAATATCAAATGAACCTTGTCTGTTCCTCTTCTTTCCATGAAAAATACTGCTAGTTTGTGTGTGATGTGGAGTGTAATCTCCTCTGGTACAGAGACTGATGTGACTGTGGGGGAGGGGACATTAGAGTGTAAGCTCCTCTGGTACAGAGACTGATGTGACTGTGGGGGGAGGGGACATTAGAGTGTAAGCTCCTCTGGTGCAGAGACTGATGTGACTGTGGGGGAGGGGACATTAGAGTGTAAGCTCCTCTGGTACAGAGACTGATGTGACTGTGCGGGAGGGGACATTAGAGTGTAAGCTCCTCTGGTGCAGAGACTGATGTGACTGTGGGGGAGGGGACATTAGAGTGTAAGCTCCTCTGGTGCAGAGACTGATGTGACTGTGGAGGGACATTAGAGTGTAAGCTCCTCTGGTGCAGAGACTGATGTGACTGTGGTGGAGGGGACATTAGAGTGTAAGCTCCTCTGGTGCAGAGACTGATGTGACTGTGGAGGGACATTAGAGAGTAAGCTCCTCTGGTGCAGAGACTGATGTGACTCCGGGGGAGGGGACATTAGAGCGTAAGCTCCTCTGGTGCAGAGACTGATGTGACTGCAGGGGAGGGGACATTAGAGCGTAAGCTCCTCTGGTGCAGAGACTGATGGGACTGCGGGGGAGGGGACATTAGAGTGGAAGCTCCTCTGGTGCAGAGACTGATGGGACTGCAGGGGAGGGGACATTAGAGTGTAAGCTCCTCTGGTGCAGAGACTGATGTGACTGTGGGGGGAGGGGACATTAGAGTGTAAGCTCCTCTGGTACAGAGACTGATGTGACTGTGGGGGAGGGGACATTAGAGTGTAAGCTACTCTGGTACAGAGACTGATGTGACTGTGGGGGGAGGGGACATTAGAGTGTAAGCTCCTCTGGTGCAGAGACTGATGTGACTGTGGGGGAGGGGACATTAGAGTGTAAGCTCCTCTGGTGCAGAGACTGATGTGACTGTGGAGGGACATTAGAGCGTAAGCTCCTCTGGTGCAGAGACTGATGTGACTCCGGGGGAGGGGACATTAGAGTGTAAGCTCCTCTGGTGCAGAGACTGATGTGACTGTGGAGGGACATTAGAGCGTAAGCTCCTCTGGTGCAGAGACTGATGTGACTGTGGTGGAGGGGACATTAGAGTGTAAGCTCCTCTGGTGCAGAGACTGATGTGACTGTGGAGGGACATTAGAGCGTAAGCTCCTCTGGTGCAGAGACTGATGTGACTCCGGGGGAGGGGACATTAGAGCGTAAGCTCCTCTGGTGCAGAGACTGATGGGACTGCGGGGGAGGGGACATTAGAGTGTAAGCTCCTCTGGTGCAGAGACTGATGGGACTGCAGGGGAGGGGACATTAGAGCGTAAGCTCCTCTGGTGCAGAGACTGATGGGACCGCGGGGGAGGGGACATTAGCGTGCAAGCTCCTCTGGTGCAGAGACTGATGTGACTGTGGGGGAGGGGACATTAGAGTGTAAGCTCCTCTGGTGCAGAGACTGATGGGACAGCGGGGGAGGGGACATTAGAGTGCAAGCTCCTCTGGTACAGAGACTGATGGGACTGCGGGGGAGGGGACATTAGCGTGCAAGCTCCTCTGATGCAGAGACTGATGTGACTGGCTCAGTGTTCTCTGTACAGCGCCGCGGTATATGTCAGAGCTATATAAATGTATAATAATATTAGTGTGTGACTGTGGGGGAGGGGACATTAGAGTGTAAGCTCCTCTGGTACAGAGACTGATGTGACCACCTCAGCGTTGTCAGTACAGCACTGCGGCATATGTCAGCGCTATATAAATAAATAATATTTATAGTGTGTGATTGTGAAGGGGACATATGAGATTTCTAGCAGTTCATCAAGCCTAAAGTTCTTCCTCCATCCTCAGGCGTACATCCGTGTGGCAGTTTGAAAAAATATTGCACTTTGTGGGCAGCACATTAAACAAATATAAATCTGCCAATGATCCCTCTTGCTGCTCTGGCTCCCACCTGTCCCCTAGGTGGACCCCTCCTGACTCCTGGGCAGAGACCTCCTCTGTCTGCTGGGGAGGAGCACAGAACTATAGTCAGGTCTCTACTGAAAACCCAGAATTGGAGACTTCATCCCACCCAAGTCTCTACGAAGCCTCCAGACTTCAGGTCCCAAACTGGGTTTTACTAACCATATATTTTTTTTTTTTAAGTCCGCCGAAGTTCACTTAAAACCCGTAAGTGTACAAAAAACATGCAAGTGCAAAACACTGACACAAAAAAGCGCACTTAGGGTGCCAGCAGGGGTACTATACAGCCAGCCATCCTCACCAAAAGGCAAGAATGACGTCGGAGCGCCCTTCCTGGACACTGATAACAACAGATACTACACTTGATCCTAGCCAAAAGGCCAAGAAGCAAAGTCCCCCCATAGTCACACACTATTATTAATATACATTTATAGAGCTCTGACATATACCATAGCGCTGTACAGAGAACACTGAGCCAGTCACATGAGTCTCTGTACCAGAGGAGCTTACAGTCTAATGTCCCTTCCCCCACAGTCACATCAGTCTCTATACCAGAGGAGCTTACATTCAAACAGGGGCAGACTGACAACTCATGGGGCCCCCGGGCAATAGGGGATCATGGGGCCTCTGTGTCCTTGCCCAAACTAAAAAAAGCCTATGGAAAAGGTACTAGGGGCATCTCATGGGGCCCCCTACTGACCCCAGGCCCTTGGGCAGTGCCCAAGTTTCCAAATGGTCAGTCCGCCCCTGCACTCTAATGTCCCCTCCCCCACAGTCACATCAATCTCTGTAACAGAGGAGCTTACACTTTATGGTCCCCCCATAGTGGAGGCTGCCAGCTGGAGTGAGAGAGACTGAGAACGTCTGAACATCGGTTTGGGTGTAAGTGGAGAAGGGCCTACCAGGGACGGACTGGCAACTCATTGGGCCACCGGGCAATAGGGGATCATGGGGCTCCTGTGTCCTCGACCACACTCAAACCACACCCAAAAAGCCTAAGAAAGCTACCAGGGACATCTCATGGGGCCCCCTACTGACTCCGGGCCCTTAGAGCAATGCCAGAATGGTCAGTCCGCACCTGGGGCCTATTCATCCATCCCAGAAGCAAGTGAAACTTAGTGAATCCCACGGAAGGTGATCACCACAGTGACGGTGACCACCCCAGACCAGACCAGCCTACCGGTGTGTGCCCTGAAACACTCCTAGGAAGGAGGTCAGAGAAAGTGAAGCTGTGTTCAGGAAGCAACAGCAGGGACAGGGGAAGGTGAAGCAGAGGAGATCTATGTCGGGCACTGAGAAGGGTGAGTCAAAAATCTATAAGGACTAGGTCTGTTTAAGGATTTTTTTTGGGGGGGTTACTTGGTGGATTTAGAAGAAGTGAAGCGGGGACACCCAAGAGGAGGGAGGAGAAGGAGAGGAGGAGAGGAAAAAAGGAAAGAGACAAAAGAGACCCCAGGGAGGAAACAGGTGGACGCTTATATAGGAATTTTACTCTAGCCCAGTCAAGTGATAACCCCAATATACTGAGAAGTAATAATCTTCCTGTCCTGGAATTGTATGGGAAGTCTAGAGAAAATACATTAATATCATGAGGGGTAAAGCTGTGAAAGGAAGGGGCTCTAAAACACCCCAAGCAAGTACAATTAAAAAATATATGCCCTCACAGGAGGGTCAAACCCATGTGTGTCAGGGCTCTGTTCTCGGCAGAGGTGTTAGGAGACCTGGCACCCCTGCCAGTACCTTGCATGGCCACAGACGTTCACATCGGCTCAAATTTGGCACCAAATGGCCTTTATAAGGAAGCCCTGCCCTACTCTCAGGTGCTGGTTGATCTTTGGCTTCCCAGTACCTTGTTCCTGTTCCTGTGCTATTGTGATCTGTGATTTCCTGTTACCAACTCGGCTTGCTCTTGGACCTGTCTTCTCTGCTTAACCCCTGATCTGACCTCAGCTTGGCTAACGGATATTCCCTCTTGCTCCTCTGTGTTTGGCCTCGGCTTGGCCAATGGATATTCCCTCTTGCTCCTCCGTGTATGACCTCGGCTTGGCCAGTGGATATTCCCTCTTGCTCCTCTGTGTATGACCTCGGCTTGGCCAATGGATATTCCCTCTTGCTCCTCCGTGTATGACCTCGGCTTGGCTAACGGATATTCCCTCTTGCTCCTCTGTGTATGACCTCGGCTTGGCCAATGGATATTCCCTCTTGCTCCTCTGTGTATGTGTCAAGGTCCTACCTTTTCCCAGAGGTTGTGCTGCTCCATGTGCTGGCATCCATCTTGGGTTTCTGCAGAGCATGGTGGGAGTCTTTTATGCCTTCAGGCCTCTGAGGTCCATCCCCCAGAGGGGTGTGGGTGATCGTGCTCTTTGCATTCGTGTCTTGTGTGTTAGTGTTCCAACAGCTCTGTTTATACTCTCATGACTCTCCTGGAATCTGACTCGGCTTTTGACTAGACCATTCTCTGCATTTTCCTTTGATCTGACCTCCCATTGCTGAACCCGGCCTGTGACCTGTTATTCTTGTCTACTGTTCTGTACCGTTTGTCCCGTCGTTGTCAACCCGGCCTGCCCGACTACGCTATTGTCTGATCTGGTTCCTACCAGCTACACGCCATTGGCGGTGGCCATCACCTTAGCGGGGGTGTCTCGGGGGCCGCGACCTGGTTCCTGGCTGCCTCAAGTCCATCCCCACCATCAGGGGCCCTGATGAAGGGCAGCCTGGGACTTAGACTCCGCACCCTGAGGGACTCCGGTCTGTGGGTGGTGGTTGTTGTTAGTCAGTGCGTGACCCTGCCACTAAGCCTGCCTGTCCGTTCCACAGCTCCTGCCCTGACCTGACCTCGGCTTGGCTAACGGATATTCTCTCTTGCTCCTCTGTGTATGACCTCGGCTTGGCCAATGGATATTCCCTCTTGCTCCTCTGTGTATGACCTCGGCTTGACCAATGGATATTCCCTCTTGCTCCTCTGTGTATGACCTCGGCTTGGCCAATGGATATTCCCTCTTGCTCCTCTGTGTATGACCTCGGCTTGACCAATGGATATTCCCTCTTGCTCCTCTGTGTATGACCTCGGCTTGACCAATGGATATTCCCTCTTGCTCCTCTGTGTATGACCTCGGCTTGACCAATGGATATTCCCTCTTGCTCCTCTGTGTATGACCTCGGCTTGGCCAATGGATATTCCCTCTTGCTCTTCTGTGTATGACCTCGGCTTGGCCAATGGATATTCCCTCTTGTTCCTCTGTGTATGACCTCGGCTTGGCCAATGGATATTCCCTCTTGCTCTTCTGTGTATGACCTCAGCTTGGCCAATGGATATTCCCTCTTGCTCCTCTGTGTATGACCTCAGCTTGGCTAACGGATATTCCGTCTTGCTCCTCTGTGTATGACCTCAGCTTGGCTAACGGATATTCTCTCTTGCTCCTCTGTGTATGACCTCGGCTATCCCATCTGACTACATCTGCTCTGATCTCCACCTGGTACCTGACCTCGGCTTTGAACTGGCTATCATGTGATCCTCTGTTTCCCGGAAGGCTTGCGTACTGTGCACAGGCACCATCTGTCTGCAGACCACATCTCAGTGCATCAGCTGTGCTCCTGGGGGGACCAACGAGCACTCCTACAGGCAACCTGTGCCACTTTGGGCCTGACTCCTGCTGCCCCATTCTCAGGGGAGTCTGGAACTTGGGGAAGCCCTCTCTCCATTGGCCTCTAACACCAGGTACGTGATATGTGAGACAACAGGGAGTAAAAGAAAGAGAAGATATGGAAAAAGAGTATCGGAAATTGCTCCAGGCTGCTTCTGAGAGTTTACGTTATGAGCCAAAATGTAGAATTTGAAGGTATAGAAAGATTGCTGGCCACGGAAAAGGTTGTAGAACAAGTGATAAATGGACAAACATTTACTAAAAATGAGATGGCAGAAACGCTTTTGAGATTGGAACAGTCCATACAGCAAGAGCTAACGGTAATACATAAAGATTTGGGACAAGTGTTGTCACGGGTAGAAGAAAATGAGGGAAACTTGGACAAACAACCGACCTAGAAAAACAGATGGAAGAGATGAGGACGGAGCAAAGGAGACTGCTATATAAAATTAGAAGAAAACAGGGACAGAAGGAGCAACTTGGGGATACAAGGTCTGCCCGAGACTTCGCAAGGAGAAGACTTGTTGGAGATAATTAGCAAAATGTTTAATACCATAACGGACAGGCCAGTAAAAGAGTATCTAAAAAAAAATAGAGTATATAGAATAGGAAGATCTCCAGGAACTGTGAGTGGAAACCCCAGAGATATGATCGTGGGATTTCATTATTATAAGGTCAGAGTGAACTTATGGAAGAAGATAAGAGGGAGACCAGTAATACAATATGAAGATACCAGCTTTCAGATCTTTGCTAATATAACATCGGAAATACTGACTAAAAGGAGATTGTTGAAACCACTCTGAGAAAACAAAACGTTCGCTACAGCTGGGGATTTCCTGCATGTCTAATTGAATGGAGAGATGGCTGCTCTGCAAAATTGAGGTTCCCAGAAGACCTAACAGACTTTTGTGAGAGACTAGGAATACAGAAAATAGGCATTCCAGGTTGGGAAGTAGGGGTGGAGGCAGGGGCGGACTGACCATTCGGAAACTCGGTCACTGCCCAAGGGCCCGGGGTCAGTAGGGGGCCCTACGAGATGCCCCTGGTACCTTTCATAGGCTTTTTTCTGTGCGGTTTGAGTGTGGGCGAGGACACAGGGGCCCCATGATCCTCTATTGCCCGGGGGCCCCATAAGTTATCTGTCCACCCCTGGGTGGACAAGAATGGGGGAATAGAAAACCAAAGCTGGCAGTTAGTTCCTACGAGGCGGGAACATCAGAGATAAAATAGATGGAGGGGAAAAGGAGAGAGACCTTGGTGGGTCGAGAGAGGACCCACCATGTTGGGGTTTTTTTGGTTTTGTTTTTTCTCTCTCTCTCTCTCTCTCTCCTTCCCCCCTTTTTCTTCTCCTTCCGTAGTATGACCATTTTAAAAGAGAGGTGGGAAACAGGAGGTCACATATACACCCAGATACGCGACCCAGGGAGTGGGAGCGTGGTCAAGGTGGGCGGGAGTGTTCAGAGCTCCACCCTAATTTGGAGTTGATGGTGGAACTAGGACCACAAACCATTCAAAGGCAAGTCACGAGCCTAAGGGTTTTGGGGGGGATGTGGGATGGGAGGGAGGGGGTGGAGGGGATGAGAAGGGCGGGAGGGATAGTTCCATGTACTGTATGTAAGAGATAGCCCCATGTTCCTGTGGAGAAAGGATGATATTTATGTTGCGAAAAAATATCTATACACCAGAAATGGAGGAAGTTAGTTTTATGACCTAAAATGTTAAGGGGTTGAATAATCCGAGGAAAAGACATAAGATTCTTAGAGAACTCCAACAACGATCTACTACAAGAAACGCATATATCACAGGAAACGAATATTAAACTCTACTCTAAATAATACCCAACCTGGTATTATGCAGATTCTCCAACTAAACAGGCTAAAGGGGTGGCAATTGGTATAGCAAAACATGTAAGATTAAATTTAGAAGATAGGGTGGTTGACCCGGAGGGAAGATTTCTATTTCTGAAGGGGAGAGTGCAAGAAATAGAGTGCACTTTGGCAAACATCTACTGTCAGAATAGAAATCCATTGACCTATTTGAAAAATGTGCTGAGAAGGTTGATGGATTTCCAAACGGGCTACTTGATTGTGACAGGAGATTTACATTTTTGCATGGATCCTCTGATTGACACGACGTCACCTGGGCAGAGAAAGGAAGGTAGATGTTTGAAATCTTTGCAGAAAGTCTTGTTTCAATGCCAACTTTTGGATGCTTGGAGGGTGAAACACCCCAGGGATAGAGACTGTACGTTCTACTCTCCGGTACACGAGACGTATTCTAGACTAGACTATATATATGTCAGGGACCATCGCGACGCATGGGTCTACACATGCGTAGGTGTCTGTCAAGACATGCAGGCAGCAGGGCACTAGGACCCAGGTGCACCCGTCATCTATGACAGTACTGGGCAGGCACTAGGACCTAGGCTGCCCCTGCCAGGTGCAGGGCGGGCTACTTAAACCAGCCCTGAACAGACACTTGTTGCCGAATGGTCTTTGCGTATTCTGTTGCCTGTGTTGTGAGTACTCTGATCTGGATTGTCTGACCTTGTTGCCTTCTCCTGTCCTGACCCCTTGGCTTGCCTGACTCTGCTCCTGGATGCTCCCTTATAGATCTGATCTTCTGGTATTGACCCTGCGTGTGACCCGACTATCCTTTGCCTATCATCTTGTACCGCACCGACCCGCTAGTTACCGACACGGCCTGTTTGATCTTGCTCATCCATCCATCCCTCAGGGATCCCTGGGCTCCCTCACATCAGACTCTTAACCCACAGGAGCCTCTGGCAGACTCCTCTACCTCTGGTAGAGATACCCGGTAGCTGCGACCTGGTCCCGGAGCGCTCCAAGTCCATCCCCACCATCAGGGGCCCTGGTGAACAAGTGCTCCGGTACTTAGACTTCGCACTCTGGGGAGGCTCTATCAGGGGACTGATAGAGGTGCTGTCAGGTGGTCCATTACAATATTGGTTGAACATAGACTCTGGGAGTCAGTGGTTAAAATAAATATAGAAGTTATAGCCGTATCAGACCATGCACCTGTCACAATGAAGTTACTATGGGGAAGAGAGCAAGATAAAAGAGTTTCGATGGCCACGGTATGGGAAGCTCATAAAGCATATGTCAAGGAAATTGTGATAGCAGTTGGAGTAAAAAAAAAAGGAACGGCAAAAGAAAATTAATATGTTTTTAAGGGAACTATACGAATTAAAACAGTTACGTAAGAAGATAATAACAAAAGAGGTACAGCAGAGTATTATAAACAAAAGAGAGGAACTATGTAACTTGATGGAGGAAGAAACAATGAGAACATTTAAAAGGATGGCAACAGAGAGATCTCGGTGGGGGAATAGACCTGGTAAATATTTAATGAGAGCTTTGAGAAATAAGAAAGATTAGAGGAGATGATGGAGAACTGGTCTATTCAACCACTGACATCGCTAATGTATTTAAAAAATATTATAGTAAATTGTGTGATGTTTAACCGAAACAGTTTAAAGAGGGGGAAGAAGTTAGAATAAGAAAGAGACAGATGCACTTGAAAGAGGTGGGATTGCCAAGACTGGAAGAGGAGAGATTAATAGATCTGGAAAAATCGATATCACAAGAGGAATTCAGGCGGCATTAAAGAGTACAGTGCCAGGTAAGAGCCCGGGGCCAGATGATTATATTGTTAGGTATTATAAAAAAATTTAAAGAACAATTAGTTCCTAAGTTGAGTCTATATATGAACGCTTTAGGAGAGGGGATGGAAATGAGAGAGGAATCATTGCAGTCCCATATTACAATCATTCAGAAAAAAGGGAAAGATGGAACTCAATGCGCTAGTTTTAGGCCCATCTCTCTGTTAAATACAGATACAAAATTATATGCAAAGGTTCTGGCAAACAGGTTAAAAGACCTAATGTAGGACTGGATCCACCTGGATCAGGTGGGATTTGTTCCCTGGAGGGAGGGAAGAGACAATGGGTTGAGACCATTACTCCTCATCCAAAAAAGTAATAAAGAAAAATGATGTGAACCATGCCTCGCAGAAAAGAGCTCTCAGAAGACCTACGATCAAGAATTGTTGACTTGCATGAAGCTGGAAAGGGTTACAAAAGTATCTCCAAAAGCCTTGATGTTCATGTGTCCACGGTAAGACAGACTGTCTACAAATGGAGAAAGTTTCGCACTGTTGCTACTCTCCCTAGGCGTGGTCGTCCTGTAAAAATGACTGCAAGAGCACAGCGCAGAATGCTGCATGAGGTAAAGAAGAATCCCAGAGTGTCAGCTAAAGACCTACAGAAATCTCTGGCACATGCTAACATTTTTGTTGACACATCTACAATAAGGAAAACATGAAACAAGAATGGAGTACATGGGAGGACACCACGGAGGAAGCCATTGCTGTCCAAAAAGAACATTGCAGCACGTTTGAAGTTTGCATCCAGCACCTGGATGTTCCACAGCACTACTGGCAAAATATACTGTGGACAGATGAAACCAAGATTGAGTTGTTTGGGAAGAACACACAACACTATGTGTGGAGAAAAAAAGGCACAGCACACCAACATCAAAACCTCATCCCCACTGTGAAACATGGCGGAGGGAGCATCATGGTTTGGGGCTGCTTTGCTGCCTCAGGGCCTGGACGGATTGTTGTCATTGATGGGAAAATGAATTCCAGAGTTTATCAAGACATTTTGCAGGAAAACGTACGACCATCTGTCTGCCAACTGAAGCTCCGCAGAGGATGGGTGATGCAACAGGACAATGACCCAAAGCATACAAGTCATTCAACAAAACAATGGCTGCAACAGCACAGAATACGCCTTCTGGAGTGGCCCAGTCAGAGTCCTGACCTCAACCCCATTGAAATGCTGTGGCATGACCTTAAGAGGGCGATTCACACCAGACATCCCAAGAATATTGCTACACTGAAACAGTTTTGTGAAGAGGAGTGGTCCAAAATGACTCCAGATCGTTGTGCAGGTCTGATCTGCAACTACAGGAAACGTTTGGTTGAGGTTATTGCTGCCAAAGGAGGGTCAACCAGTTATTAAGTCCAAAGGTTCACATACTTTTTCCTCCCAGCACTGTGAATGTTTACATGTTATGTGCAATTAAACCATGGCAACATCTAATGTTTGTGTAGTATTATGTTCAGCAGACTGTGTTCTTCTATTGTTGTGACTTAGATGACGTTCAGAGCACATTTTATGCCCAATTCATGCAAAACTCCACGGAATCCCAAGGGGTCCACATACTTTTTCTTGCAACTATCTATCTATATATATATATACACACACACACATACACACACATATATATATACACACACACATATACATACATACACACACACACATATACATACATACACACACATATATATATATATAATAACACAATTTAAATTTTTTTATATTTTTTTTTTCAGTTTTTACAAATCGTAGCACACACAAGATGCCAAACACGAACGACATTTTCCATTTTTCATATTTCGATAATGTTAATCCATTGATGTCATCTCTGCTGGGTAACCGAATGTTCCCGATGGGTAACCTCAGCTGCCCTCTCTGGATGCTGTCATTTCTGATGCCGGTGAAGCTGTAGAAGGTTAAAAGGCTTTCACAGGAAAGTGCTCATTATTTACAGCGAACAATAACAACGAGAGCCCAGATTTTTTTTTTTTTCTCTCTGACGCTAATACAATTTCCTTGATACAGCGAGACCCGCCCTGCAGGATGTCTGTAATATTTCAGAAGGACTGAGAATGAATCTGTACTTCGCTCCGGCAGGACAAAGGAACGGGCAGCAAACATTTCTTACAATCGAAATGCATTAAACTGCCCTCTAAGGATCCACACCTTTCATGCAAAAATGTCTTCATTAAAATTTAAAAGGACAAATCCATGCTGGCGGTTCACCGCGGAGACATCATTTCCTGCTCTCAAGGAAATTTTTCCTATTTTACATCGATTTTTTTATTTTTTTAATTTATATTTAAACATTTCAGTTGCGAAAAGCCTCAGTCATTTCTGGAAATTTGAACGAATTAGTGCCTTACACGT
The DNA here is from genome assembly GCF_062004578.1 of Staurois parvus. Lineage (NCBI taxonomy): Eukaryota > Metazoa > Chordata > Amphibia > Anura > Ranidae > Staurois > Staurois parvus. Next base: position 20,843 of record NW_028320406.1, on the reverse strand, counting down.
GTAAAAGAGGGGCTTATTCTGAGCACCCATGGCAGCACATCCCCACCTTAGGCTCTTGTCGCTCTCAATGTAACTCATGTGAAGAGGGAGCGGGGCGTGATCAGGGGCGGACTGACAACTCATGGGGCCCCCGGGCAATAGGGGATCATGGGGCCCCTGTGTCCTTGCACACACCCAAAAAAGCCTATGAAAAAGGTACCAGGGGCATCTCATGGGGCCCCCTACTGACCCCGGGCCCTCGGGCAGCGCCCAAGTACTCGAATGGTCAGTCTGCCCCTGGGCGTGGTTTACCGGTGCTGTGTGTGTCTATGGATGCACACAGCTCGGCTTGGGAGCGCGCATGTTAGCTTGCACACGGAGGAAGGAGAAGCTGACAGCGCCAGCGGGGGACTGCCAGAAGAGTTGCACAGAGCAGGTCAGTATTACCTCTTTTTTATTTTAAACCAAAAAATTTTACCTTTAAGTATCACTTTAACCACTTCAGCTCCTTCAGCTCCTAACCCCTTCATGACCAGGCCATTTTTAACTGGTAATTGTGTGGTCATGCAACACTGTACTCAAATAAAATTTACATCATTTTTTTCACACAAGTACAGCTTTCTTTTGGTGGTATTTGATCACCATTGGGTTTTTTTTTATTAAATATACAACAAAAAACTGAAAATTTTGAAAAAAAATTTTATTTACTTTCTGCTAAAAAACAAACTAAACCCCAGACCCCACATTCACTATATCCGGTCTCCCCGGAGCCCGCATTCACTATATCCGGTCTCCCCGAACCCCGCATTCACTATATCCGGTCTCCCCGGACCCCGCATTCACTATATCCGCTCTCCCCGGACCCCGCATTCGCTATATCCGGTCTCCCCGGACCCCGCATTCGCTATATCCGCTCTCCCCGGACCCCGCATTCACTATATCCGCTCTCCCCGGACCCCGCATTCACTATATCCGCTCTCCCCGGACCCCGCATTTACTATATCCGCTCTCCCCGGACCCCGCATTCACGATATCCGCTCTCCCCGGACCCCGCATTCACTATATCCGCTCTCCCCGGACCCCGAATTCACTATATCCGCTCTCTCAGGACCCCGCATTCACTATATCCGCTCTCCCCGGACCCCGCATTCACTATATCCGCTCTCCCCGGACCCCGAATTCACTATATCCGCTCTCTCAGGACCCCGCATTCGCTATATCCGCTCTCCCCGGACCCCGCATTCGCTATATCCGCTCTCCCCGGACCCCGCATTCGCTATATCCGCTCTCCCCGGACCCCGCATTCGCTATATCCGCTCTCCCCGGACCCCGCATTCACTATATCCGCTCTCCCCGGACCCCGCATTCACTATATCCGCTCTCCCCGGACCCCGCATTCACTATATCCGCTCTCCCCGGACCCCGCATTCACTATATCCGCTCTCCCCGGACCCCGCATTCACTATATCCGCTCTCCCCGGACCCCGCATTCACTATATCCGCTCTCCCCGGACCCCGCATTCACTATATCCGCTCTCCCCGGACCCCGCATTCACTATATCCGCTCTCCCCGGACCCCGCATTCACTATATCCGCTCTCCCCGGACCCCGCATTCACTATATCCGCTCTCCCCGGACCCCGCATTCACTATATCCGCTCTCCCCGGACCCCGCATTCACTATATCCGCTCTCCCCGGACCCCGCAGGGTTTTTCTGCCCAGGCTGCCACTGCTTCCTAAGTAGAACCGTAAGACTTTGTGCGCCTTTTAATTTGATGCACCTGGAATGTATTTAGCCGGGGAAAAAAAAAGGTACTTGGCCGATGCCCAAGGGGTCCATAGAGGGTCTGCGAGGGAAGAGCGCCCTGTTCATACAATCAGCCCCTGTGAGCTGCAAGAATATCTGTGTCAAGCAGAACATTCCTGAATCCCATAGACTCCGCCCTCCTGTCTTACACTGGAGCTCTCCAACACTTCATCCTGAATAGACACTCAGCCAGAGGAGGACAAAGAAACTCAGACAGAGAAAGAGGTCCTGGAAATGGAGGGCGACACCAAAAACTCCTACCAGTCCGCGTCCACCATGGTCAATATACAGCCGGAACCGGCCGCCCGTCAGCCCCAGTACAAGGACTACCTGATATGGTCCATCTGCAACATGATCTGTTGCTGCTTTCCACTTGGGATCGCTGCCCTGATCTTTTCTGTCAAGGTAATTATTAGTAGTAGTGGTAGTATTATTATCATCATTATGTTATTATTATTATTATGATTTATATTTAATTATGGTATTAGTATGATTATTATTATTTGTAGTATTACTATTATTATTATCATCATTATTATTTATATGTAATTATGGTTATGATTATTATTCTTTGTAGTAGTAGTACTATTATTATTATTATCATCATCACTTTTATTATTATTTATATTTGATTATGATTATTATTATTAATATTATTATTTGTAGTAGTACTAGTATTATCATTATTATTATGTTATTATTATTATTATTATCATAGTTTATATTTAATTATGATATTATCATCATCATATTATTAATATTATTATTATATTTAATTATGGTTATTATTATTTTTATTATTATTTTTAGTAGTACTATTATTATTATCAACATTATTATGTTATTATTATTTATATTTAATTATTATTATTATTATGATTATTATTATTTTTAGTAGTAGTACTTTTATTATTATTATGCAATTATTATTATTTTTATTTAATTATGGTTATTATTATGACCGTCCTACCCTACCCTATGTCACCTACCCTCCCCACCTTTAGGCGCACCCTGAAAACCCACCTCTTCAGGGAAGCCTACCCCGCCTTCACCTAATTGCCGATCTTCTCCACTTTTCCTACCACTCCATCCCCTCCAGCTATTTCCTCCTGTACCACTATCCCCTCCCTCCTCCTGTACCACTATCCCCTCCCTCCTCCTGTACCACTATCCCCTCCCTCCTCCTGTACCACCATCCCCTCCCTCCTCCTGTACCACTATCCCCTCCCTCCTAGATTGTAAGCTCCAAGGAGCAGGGCCCTCGAACCCCTCGTGTATCACATTGTATTGTTACTGTACTGTCTCGTGTATTGTCTCCCATTGTAATGTACAGCGCTGAGCAAACTGTTGGTGCTATATAAATCCTGTATAATAATAGTAATAATATTTGTAGTAGTAGTACTATTATTATTATCATTATCTTCACTATTATTAATATTTAATTATGGTTATTATTATTATTATTATTATTATTATTTGTAGTAGTAGTAGTACTTTTATTTTTATTATTATTATTTTAATTTAATTATGGTTATTATTATGATTTTTATTATTATTATTTGTAGTAGTAATACTATTATTATTATCATCACTATTATTATTATTATTTTTTTTTTTATTTAATTATGGTTATTATTATGATTATTATTATTTGTAGTAGTAGTACTATTATTATTATCATCACTATTATTATTATTATTATTTAATTATTGTTATTAGTATTATTATTATTATTTGTAGTAGTAGTACTATTATTATAATCACTATTAATATTTATATTTAATTATGATTATTATGATTATTATTATTTGTAGTGGTAGCAGTACTATTATTATCATCATTATTATGTAATTATTATATTATTATTATTATTGATATTTAATTATGGTTGTTATTTTTATTATTATTATTTTTATTTGTAGTAGTACTATTATTATCATCAATAATATGTTAATATTATTATTATTATTATTATTATTATTAATTATATTTAATTATGATTATTATTATTTGTAGTGGTAGCAGTACTATTATTATCATCAATATTATGTAATTATTATTATTATTATTATTATTGATATTTAATTATGGTTATTATTATTTTTAGTAGTACTATTATTATTATCATCATTATTATGTTAATATTATTATTTATATTTAATTATGATTATTATTATTTTTAGTGGTAGCAGTACTATTATTATCATCAATATTATGTGATTATTATTATTATTATTGATATTTAATTATGGTTATTATTATTTTTATTATTATTTTTAGTAGTACTATTATTATTATCATCATTATGTTAATATTATTATTATTTATATTTAATTATGCTTAATATTATTTGTAGTAGTAGTACTATTAATATTATCATTATCTTCACTATTATTAATATTTAATTATGGTTATTATTATAATTATTATTATTTGTAGTAGTACTTTTATTATTATTATTATTTTAGGGGTTTTCATGATGTTTTGCTGGATGACATATGGCCTCCATTTTGGTGACAGTGAACACACAGCAAACATTTTAATACGCCTAAAACTTCCCGTCCTACAAGGAATAATCCGGTTTCATTACCGTATAATATTCAGAGGCATTTGCGGAGGTGCCGGCCTTGTCCTGAGACACATCTGACGGAAGCTGCAGGCGCGTACCTTTCTGTCACTATGGGGAATATCACTTAAAGCGGTACTGAACCCGAGATCAAACATTGATTACATTGCAGCAATAATTATTGGCGGCGGCCGCATTAGTCTTCTTTTCTAGACTTTCTTTCCTTTATTTTCACCTGGTGATCCAGTCAACAAGTTTGTTTTTCAACAAAACAATGCAGCAGTTAGAGCGTTGAGACGAACCGGTCGCCGCTGACAGGGGTGCTCAGCTTTTTATTTATTTATCAGCTTTTTATTTAATTTTTTATTAAATTTTATTTATTTTATTTTATTTATTTATTTATTTATTTTTATTTAATTTTTCAATGATCAGCTTTTTATTTATTATGTAAAACCTTTATCCGGAAAGAAAAAATTAAATGTTATACCCGCCATTCCGAAGAGGAGAATGGAGGTTCCGTTCGGGTCCTGCTAAAAAATGAGCCCGATCGGAACGTCCGTGTGAACGAGCCCTTTATCAGGTCCATATGTCGATATGTATTTTGCTACAATGTCAATTACAGGAGAATCATTTAGAAGACAAGCTGCTATGGTCCGGCAACAACTGTGAATCACGATGGGGGTTGAGATCCTATTGTGGCTGCATGTAAAAATCACCGAGGTATACATATAGGCAGGTGCGGGGGGTGCGCGCCGCACCAGGTGACAGCTACCTCATGGGGTGACACCGGACCCGCTCCACGAAAAGGTAAGTTGTAAAGCAAGCCAACGATCCCTGCAGGATGGATGGAATCTGCGGATTGGGGAGGAAAATGGATCGATCTATTATGCTCAATCCGCACATCCGATCCATCCTGCGGGGATTGTCGGAGGGGGTGTCACCAAGTGTTATTGCACCGGGTGACACCAACCCTAGGACGCCCCTTCATATAGGTGTGAAATTTATTTTTTAAATTTTTACAGGTACTTTTATAGCGCCATCAATTTACGCAGACATACTTTACATATATATTATACGTTCACATTAGTCCCCGCCCCCGAGGAGTGTACAATCTAAGGTGGGGTGGAGGAGACGAATGACCATTTCTTGCTTCAGTGCCCCTTCAATATAGAAGTCTAGAAGCGGGTGGGTGGGGCTCTGGGGATCCCTTTCCTTTCCCGCTTGAGTTACGCGGAGTGGTCTTACGGAGCCTTTCAGACTCCCTGGGATTTTGATTTTCAGACACTTTTTCTAGTTAGCTCGGTAGTCCATTACTACACGTGGAATGCATGGTGTCAGGTTTCCATTCATGAAAAAGTCCTTCCTGTCAAGGTGGCGGTAAAGCAGCGCTTTACATATATATTATACGTTCACATCAGTCCCCGCCCCCGAGGAGCTTACAATTTAAGGTGGGGTGAAGGAGACGAATAAGCATTTCTTGCTTCAGTGCCCCTTCAATATAGAAGTCTACAAGCGGGTGGGTGGGGCTCTGGGGATCCCTTTCCTTTCCCGCTTGAGTTACGCGGAGTGGTCTTACGGAGCCTTTCAGACTCCCCGGGACTTTGATTTTCAGACACTTTTTCTAGTTAGCTCGGTAGTCCACTACTACACGTGGAATGTATGGTGTCAGTCCTTCCTGTGGAGGTGGTGGTGCACAACATTCTGGGTGAGGTTGGGAAGATTCGGGATCTTGAGGAGGACGGGCGGCGGCCAGGAGCCTGGACAAAGGTGTGGAGGAACGTCAGGTCCCAGTGGCTGCTTTCTGTCAGTCTCTGGGGGCGTAGCTTCTCTTTCTGTCCTTTCAGGCCCCCTAGATTTTTGTAAGATCCGATTTTTGGAAAAAGGCTGCATGCATGGGATCAATGTTTCATCGTTTCTTAGCCTACGGCTGGGCATACACTATACAATTTTCCATCCAATTTCCTTTAGATTTACCATCAACTATGTAGTGCAAGAGCCCGCCTGATTGGATAGCAGTACATAATGTACAGGGAATAAAAGGGTGGAGACCATGAGGGCGTGGTCCTGGGGGGGGTATATTGAAAAACAATATACTTGAAAAGCACCCCCTGGGGTGGGTCGCCTAACACCAAGCTCTCCACGACTTGAGTACAATTTTAGCAGGTAACTAAGGCTGGCTACACATGATACAATATTCTTGAGATTCCGCTCTCCCCGGACCCGGCATTCACTATATCCGCTCTCCCGGGACCCCGCATTCACTATATCCGCTCTCCCCGGACCCCGCACTCACTATATCCGCTCTCCCCCCGGACCCCGCATTCACTATATCCGCTCTCCCCGGACCCCGCATTCACTATATCCGCTCTCCCCGGACCCCGCATTCACTATATCCGCTCTCCCCTGACCCCGCATTCACTATGTCCGCTCTCCCCGGACCCCGCATTCACTATATCCGCTCTCCCCGGACCCCGCATTCACTATATCCGCTCTCCCCTGACCCCGCATTCACTATGTCCGCTCTCCCCGGACCCCGCATTCACTATATCCGCTCTCCCCGGACCCCGCATTCACTATATCCGGTCTCCCCGGACCCCGCATTCACTATATCCGCTCTCCCCCCGGACCCCGCATTCACTATATCCGCTCTCCCCGGACCCCGCATTCACTATATCCGCTCTCCCCGGACCCCGCACTCACTATATCCGCTCTCCCCGGACCCCGCATTCACTATATCCGTTCTCCCCGGACCCCGCATTCACTATATCCGCTCTCCCCGGACCCCGCATTCACTATATCCGCTCTCCCCGGACCCCGCACTCACTATATCCGCTCTCCCCGGACCCTGCATTCACTATATCCGTTCTCCCCGGACCCCGCATTCACTATATCCGCTCTCCCCGGACCCCGCATTCACTATACCCAATCTCCCAGGACCCCGCATTCACTATATCCGCTCTCCCCGGACCCCGCATTCACTATATCCTCTCCCCCCGGACCCCGCATTCACTATATCCGCTCTCCCCAGACCCCGCATTCACTATATCCGCTCTCCCCAGACCCCGCATTCACTATATCCGCTCTCCCCAGACCCCGCATTCACTATATCCGCTCTCCCCGGACCCAGGGGTTAATGCATATTGAATAGGAGGGGTATGGTAGAGGGTTAATGTGAAGTGACTGGGGGTGGCACAAGAAAGAGTTCATGTGTATTTAATGAGAGAGGCATAGTAAAGGGTTAAGCTGCATTGACTTGGTGAAGCACAATAAAGGTTTAATGCATTTTGATTGGTGGGGGGGGGCACAGTAAAGAGTGTATATGCAGTGATTGGGGGTTCAATAGTGAAGGGTTAATGCACACTGAATGGGAGGGGCCTGATAAATGACTATGGCGTGTCAGTGAGCACGCCCAGTGATAAGGGGTGTATAGGGCGGTCATGGTATACAATAGATCCAGTGAATGGAGGGAACTTGGCGGGGGAAGGAGCACACGCTAAGCGTGGTTGTACATTTACATTTGTATGCACTTCAGCTCTGTGTGCTCTCTCAGTTCCGTGTGCTCTCTCAGTTCCGTGAGCTCTCTCAGTTCCGTGTGCTCTCTCAGCTCCGTGTGCTCTCTCAGTTCCGTGTGCTCTCTCAGATCCGTGTGCTCTCTCAGATCCGTGTGTCTCTCAGTTCCGTGTGCTCTCTCAGATCCGTGTGCTCTCTCAGTTCCGTGTGCTCTCTCAGTTCCGTGTGCTCTCTCAGATCCGTGTGCTCTCTCAGTTCCGTGTGCTCTCTCAGATCCGTGTGCTCTCTCAGTTCCGTGAGCTCTCTCAGTTCCGTGTGCTCTCTCAGTTCCGTGTGCTCTCTCAGTTCCGTGTGCTCTCTCAGTTCCGTGAGCTCTCTCAGATCCGTGAGCTCTCTCAGCTCCGTGTGCTCTCTCAGATCCGTGAGCTCTCTCAGTTCCGTGAGTTCTCTCAGTTCCGTGTGCTCTCTCAGTTCCGTGAGCTCTCTCAGTTCCATGTGCTCTCTCAGATCCGTGAGCTCTCTCAGCTCCGTGTGCTCTCTCAGATCCGTGAGCTCTCTCAGTTCCGTGAGTTCTCTCAGTTCCGTGTGCTCTCTCAGATCCGTGAGCTCTCTCAGCTCTGTGTGCTCTCTCAGATCCATCTTTGTTCATACGTGTAGATGGTGCTTTGCACACAACTCCAGCCCAGGCATTGCTCTGTGCAAACCTTGGATCTGAGTATGTCCATGATTTCTAGTCTCGGCGTTTCCTCCAAACACACTTCCAGATCCTGTGTTTGCCCTCTACAAACATCAGCTGCGTACACATTTGTAGAGCCCATGTTTTTCCTGCACACGTCTCTGCAGCAGACACACGTCTTAATGAAGCATTTGTCCTGTACACACGTCAGCAATGTACACACTTTTGGACCCGTCATTTGTCATGTACACACTTCTGGACCCAACATTTGTCATGTACACACTTTTGGACCCGTCATTTGTCATGTACACACTTCTGGACCCAACATTTGTCATGTACACACTTCTGGACCCAACATTTGTCATGTACACACTTTTGGACCCGTCATTTGTCATGTACACACTTCTGGACCCGTCATTTGTCATGTACACACTTCTGGACCCAACATTTGTCATGTGCACACTTCTGGACCCAACATTTGTCATGTGCACACTTCTAGACCCGTCATTTGTCATGTGCACACTTCTGGACCCAACATTTGTCATGTGCACACTTCTGGACCCAACATTTGTCATGTGCACACTTGTAGACCCAACATTTGTCATGTGCACACTTCTAGACCTGTCATCTGTCATGTGCACACTTCTGGACCCAACATTTGTCATGTGCACACTTCTAGACCCGTCATCTGTCATGTGCACACTTTTAGACCCGTCATTTGTCATGTGCACACTTCTGGACCTAACATTTATCATGTGCACACTTCTGGACCCAACATTTGTTATGTGCACACTTCTGGACCCGTCATTTGTCATGTGCACACTTCTGGACCCGTCATTTGTCATGTGCACACTTCTAGACCCGTCATTTGTCATGTGCACACTTCGTGACCCAACATTTGTCATGTGCACACTTCTAGACCCGTCATTTGTCATGTGCACACTTCCTGACCCGTCATTTGTCATGTGCACACTTCTAGACCCGTCATTTGTCATGTGCACACTTCTAGACCCGTCATTTGTCATGTGCACACTTCCTGACCCGTCATTTGTCATGTGCACACTACAACACCTGTACGCCTTTTTGGACCTGTTTGTTCTGTGCACAGTTCAGCTCCCGTGCACACCGATGGGCCCAGCGCTTGTCCCGTACACACTTTTGGACCCGTTGACTGTCCTGTACACACATATGGACCCAGAGCTCACCCTGTGCTGGATTTGAAGGCTGAAGTGTAAATGAGCCCCAATGAGCGCTGGTGACAGTTGTGTGCCAGTGTGTGTTCGGTATGGAGCCCCGGGGCCCAACCTGCACCATGTGCATCTTTTCGGTGCTTGCTATGCTGGTCTTGGACCCCAGCAGTCTGCAGCAGCTGCACTGATTTGTAATGGGTTACCAGCACCGATCTCTGCGGGGATCGCACACCTTGTCCCCAGTCTTTCACTGTCTTCGGTGGCCCAGTGGTCTCCAGTCTACAACCAATCCTGAAATATGGCCTCACTCTCTGACCATCGTGTCTCTGGTTCGCCTGCAGTCTCTGACAGCCCTCTCTGGAATGATATATACTGTGCATTATGTGTGGCCCTTTGGTGATGCCATGGCGGAGGCCCCCCTTAATGCGCTCATTGGTTGACAAGTGCACCACCATTCCCAGACTCTAGTAGTAGGGCAGGAAATTACTTCAGTCCTCCCTAATAAAGAATTCGACTGATGTGATTGGCTCAGTGTTTCCTGTACAGCGCTGCGGTATATGTCAGAGCTATATACATGTATAATAGTGTGTGACTGTGGGGGAGGGGACATTAGAGTGTAAGCTCCTCTGGTCCAGAGACTGATGGGACTGTGGGGGAGGGGACATTAGAGTGTAAGCTCCTCTGGCCCAGAGACTGGTGTGACTGTGGGGGAGGGGATGTTAGAACGTAAGCTCCTCTGGCGCAGAGACCGATGGGACTGTGGGGGAGGGGACGTTAGAGCGTAAGCTCCTCTGGTCCAGAGACCGATGGGACTGTGGGGGAGGGGACGTTAGAGTGTAAGCTCCTCTGGTCCAGAGACTGATGTGACTGTGGGGGAGGGGACGTTAGAGCATAAGTTCCTCTGGCGCAGAGACTGATGGGACTGCGGGGGAGGGGACGTTAGAGTGTAAGCTCCTCTGGCGCAGAGACTGGTGTGACTGAGGGGGAGGGGACGTTAGAGTGTAAGCTCCTCTGGCCCAGAGACTGGTGTGACTGCGGGGGAGGGGACGTTAGAGTGTAAGCTCCTCTGGCCCAGAGACTGGTGTGACTGTGGGGAAGGGGACGTTAGAGTGTAA
>NW_028320406.1:0-5000 GCF_062004578.1 Staurois parvus | reverse complement strand
GCCAATTTCCCATTCCAGCAAAAGGTCTTGAAGGACCAAGTTCCTTCCAAGACTGTAGAACCACTTGAAGATTTCAGATGATTGATGTCAACTCTCATATGATCCTATCAATTTTCCCCATTGCAGGTACAGTCGGGACTCACAGCTTGACCAAACCTGGAGACATTTTTGCAGCCCATTTCTCATCCAAGCAGAAAGTACTGAAGGATCAAGTTCCTTCCGAGTCCTTATATCGACCTGAAGGTTTTAGATGACAACTCCCATCATATTGCAGCTACAGTTAGGACCCACAGATTGATTGAACCTAAAGACATTTTTGCAGCCAATTTCCCTTCCCAGCAGAAGGTCTTGAAGGACCAAGTTCCTTCCAAGTCCTTAGATCCACTTTGAAGATTATTATTATACAGTGTTTATATAGCGCCAAAGGGTTTGCTCAGCGCTGTACATTAGCAAGGGGGACAGAACATGAGACAATACAGTACAATACACGAGGGGATCGAGGGCCCTGCTCTTTCGAGCTTACAATCTAGGAGGGAGAGGATAGTGGTACAGGAGGAAGTGGCTGTGGGGGATGGAGTGGAGGAGATCGGTTGTTAGGTGAGGGTGGGGTAGGCTTCCCTGAAGAGATGGGTTTTCAGGGTGCGCCTGAAGGTGAGGAGGGTAGGTGATAATCTGATGGATTGGGGTAGGGAGTTCCAGAGGATAGGGGAAGTCCTGGAGAAGTCCTGCAGTCGGGCGTGGGAGGAGGAGACCAGGGAGCTATAGAGTAGGAGGTCTTGTGAGGAGCGAAGGGCACGGGAAGATTTTAGAGTTCATTAACGGTAGATTAGGGCTCCCTCCCAACAGTTGGACCAATGAGGATTTTTACAGATCAGTTTTGAAAAACGGATCAGAGTAAAAAACCCAACAACGTCCTTGGAAATTGCAGACAATTGTCCACCAATTGGAGGTCCAGGAACTTTGGAAAACTTCTTAACAAAGAAAGAGAACTTACGTTGGCCATATATTAGTAGAATTTTGGACAAATGTTTGTACGAATATTCATATGAAATATCTGGGATGACTTGACAGAGGCGGTTCGAAAGCACTTTTTGAAATGGATGTAATTTCCCAAACAAAAACAAAATGCGTTGTTAGAAGTTTTTTCGTTCAAGAAGAAAATTCCACCCTGCCCTTTCGAATTCTCTCCTCACTACGGTCAAAAACGAACTTCAATTTGACCCCACTAATGAATAGAAAATCAACAGATATTGTTGAAATGAAAGATTTTGAATGGAATTCTACAATTTTAGGGTCAGCTTAATTCTTCAGAGAACTTTTCTAACGAAGGATAAAAAATAGAATCTTGTGGTCAGGGGGTGTCATCATCATCCACTGAGTTATGTTCTCCTTAATTCGGCGATATTTCTGTGAAATTGCATTTTCCAGCTAATATTGTGCTTTATTGGTCTGGCTCGTTGCCTCTCACCTGGAATGGTGCTCACCCTGCCCCCCCCCCCCCCCCCGCCTTCTGTTGAAGGCCCCCTTTCCCTCTGCCAGGCTTGGTGTCCTAAGAGGTGGACACCATGTTGTCACCAATACATTGAAGAGAGCAAGCCCAGTCTGTGTACGTCTAATCAGTGGCGTCCCTAGGCAGGTGCGGGGGGTGCGCGCCGCACCGGGTGACACAGGGTCTGGGGAGGGCGGATATAGTGAATGCGGGGTCCGGGGAGAGCGGATATAGTGAATGCGTGGTCCAGGGAGAGCGGATATAGTGAATGCAGGGTCCAGGGAGAGCGGATATAGTGAATGCATGGTCCGGGGAGAGCGGATATAGTGAATGCGGGGTCCGGGGAGAGCGGATATAGTGAATGCGGGGTCCGGGGAGAACGGATATAGTGAATGCGGGGTCCGGGGAGAGCGGATATAGTGAATGCAGGGTCCGGGGAGAACGGATATAGTGAATGCAGGGTCCAGGGAGAGCGGATATAGTGAATGCGGGGTCCGGGGAGAGCGGATATAGTGAATGCGGGGTCCAGGGAGAGCGGATATAGTGAATGCGGGGTCCGGGGAGAGCGGATATAGTGAATGAGGGGTCCGGGGAGAGCGGATATAGTGAATGCGGGGTCCGGGGAGAGCGGATATAATGAATGTGGGGTCCAGGGAGAGCGGATATAGTGAATGCGGGGTCCAGGGAGAGCGGATATAGTGAATGCAGGGTCCGGGGAGAGCGGATATAGTGAATGAGGGGTCCGGGGAGAGCGGATATAGTGAATGCGGGGTCCGGGGAGAGCGGATATAGTGAATGCGGGGTCCGGGGAGAGCGGATATAGTGAATGCGGGGTCCAGGGAGAGCGGATATAGTGAATGCGGGGTCTGGGGAGAGCGGATATAGTGAATGCGGGGTCCGGGGAGAGCGGATATAGTGAATGCGGGGTCCGGAGTTTAATACAATTGGTGTTGGTGGCATCTTTTGGCACCTATTTTTGCAAATTAAAAGAAATGTAGCAGCTTTATGTTTTGTTGATTTAACATTTTCTACTGTTTAAAATTTTTTTTATGCGTTTCGTGTTTAAAACCTGCCTAGCAACAAGAGAAAAAAAATGTAAAAAAAATGCAAAACACATAAAAAATGCAGCAAGAAACGCAAAACGCAACCGTGAACCTAGAATTAAAGGGTGAGTTCTTTTTTTGTTCTTTTTTTTCCGGGGAATTGTTACACGGCAGGAATGTATTTGTGCGGACTGGTGAAGGAAACACCCGGAGAACTCCTCTTTTATTTGGCGCGGCGGTCAGAAGTGCGTTAGAGAATAAAACCTGACTTGCTGCTGATAGTAATCCCCGTCCTTTCAACGCCCAATCCCCCATCATTGCTTCCCCCTCTCCCCCATCATTGCTCCCCCCATCATTGCTTCCCCCCCTCCCCCATGATTGCTCCCCCCCATCATTGCTTCCCCCTCTCCCCCATCATTCCTCCCCCCCTCCCTCATCATTGCTTCCCCCCTCCCCCATCATTCCTCCCCCCCTCCCCCATCATTGCTTCCCCATGATTGCTCCCTCCATCATTGCTTCCCAACCTCCCCATCATTGCTCCCCCCCCCGTCCCCCATCATTGCTCTCTCCCTCCCCCATCATTGCTCCCCCCATCATTCCTCCCCCATCATTATCCCCCCCCTCCCCCATCATTGCTTCCCCCATCATTGCTTCCCCCCCCCCCCCATCAGCTCCCCCCCATCATTGCTTCCCCCCTTTCCCATCATTCCTCCCCCCCTCCCCCATCATTGCTCTCCCCCATCATTGCTCCCCTCCTCCCCCATCATTGCTCTCCCCCATCATTGCTTTCCCCCCTCCCCCATCATTGCTTCCCCCCTCCCCATCATTGCTCCCCCCATCATTCCTCCCCCATCATTGCTTCCCCCCTCCCCCATCATTGCTCCCCCCATCATTGCTTCCCCCCCTCCCCCATCAGCTCCCCCCATCATTGCTCCCCCCCTCCCCCGTCATTGTCCCCCCCATCATTGCTCCCCCCCTCTTCCGTCATTGTCCCCCCCATCATTGCTCCCCCCCTCCCCCATCATTGCTCCCCCTTATCATTGCTCCCCCATCACTCCTCCCCCCTCCTTCCTCCCCCCTCCCCCATCATTGCTCTCCCCCAACATTGCTCCCCCTTATCATTGCTCCCCCCCATCACTCCTCCCCCTCCCCCATCATTGCCCCCCCCCTCCCCCGTCATTGTCCCCATTGTACACATTGAACCCTTATCGCTTCCAAACGATTGTTCTTCCTGCCCCCGGAGACCCCAGGAAATGAGATCCCGAGAACTCATCTGCCGGCAGCTCCACACGCTGCAACCTGCCAAGAACCCGTCTGCTAACAGGGGCCCCCGAGAGCCGAGTCCTGGCAATGGGACTGATTCCCACCAGTACATGAGATGGGAGGAAACTCTGCGATTTCCGAGGTCACTTACCCCTCCGGGACCATTCCCAAAGAACTGCTGGGAAAAAACAACAAAAATAAATCCGGTTTGCTTTTAAGACCCCGTTCACACGGCGCAGCGGGAACACGCGTAACCCATGCACATTTTTTCACGTGTTTCTGTGTGTCGTGCGCAGGGCAGCCCGTGTGCTTGAACCAAAGCTGCAACTGGCTACGATGACTTGCTGCAACGTTACAGTGTACAGTCTGAGTGATCGCTGTCAGAGGGGAGACTGAGGAAATGCTGCCCGCAGCCTAGGCAGAGGGATCTCAGAGCCGGCTTGTCAATGTAACACTCGTCCCTTCCACAATCCAGCACCTGGTTCTCCTCTCCGGGTGTTAGAGCGACGTCTAGACCACGCCCCCTGCGCTGCCGCAGACAGACCGGTGGGAATGGGCGATTTATTTATTTATTAATACAAGCAGGGAAGCTATTTACATTTGACAGTCCCCCGGTGATCACTCAGACTGTACATTGTAACTTTGTCTCATTTCCTCAGTCTCCCCTCCCCCAGTGATCAGACCGTACATTGTAACTTTGTCTCATTTCATCAGTCTCCTCCCCCAGTGATCAGACCGTACATTGTAACTTTGTCTCATTTCCTCAGTCTCCGCCCCCAGTGATCAGATTGTACATTGTAACTTTGCCTCATTTCCTCAGTCTCCCCTCCCCCAGTGATCAGACTATACATTGTAACTTTGTCTCAGACTGTGCAGGCTGCAGCAGGGGCTGATCTGTGTCAGTCATTTGTGAACACAGCCAAGAACCATCTACTTCTCAGTCCAATCAGTCCAGTAAACAGATAGTGACCTCGGATGATTCCTGAACAAAGATGGCGCCGTCCTGCTGGAGAGAACCGCAGATGAAGCCATTGTCGGGAGGGAACTGTGAGGGAACTGTAAAATGACCTTGGTAGGGGGGCTCCCCCGGAACTGCAGGGGTTAAACCCTCATTTTTTTCTAGGGTGCCATTAAAAAGCTCTTTTACTTTCCCCCAAAGCCGCTCCTCTCTGGTATTCAGTCCTGGCGGTTGCGCTCGGATGTCA
>NW_028320405.1:0-12500 GCF_062004578.1 Staurois parvus | reverse complement strand
ATTACTTGCCAGCTTCCCTTCACTTCCCTCCTTTACATTCCTTTATTCTCTTCTATCCTTCCTTCCTTCCTTTTTTCCTTCCTTCCTTTCCTTCTTTCCTTCCTTCCTTCCATTTTTCCTTCTTTCCTTCCTTCCTTCCTTCCTTCCTTCCTTCATTCCTTCCTTCCTTCCATCCTTTCTTTCTTCCTTCCTTCCTTTTTTCCTTCCTTCCTTTCCTTCTTTCCTTCCTTCCTTCCTTTTTTCCTTCTTTCCTTCTTTCCTTCTTTCCTTCCTTCCTTCCTTTCCTTCTTTCCTTCATTCCTTCCTTCCTTCCTTCCTTTTTTCCTTCTTTCCTTCCTTCCTTCCTTCCTTCCTTTCCTTCTTCTTCCTTCCTTCCTTCCTTCCTTCCTTCCTTCCTTCCTTCCATCCTTCCTTCCTTTCTTTATTCCTTACTTCTTTACTTACTTGCCAGCTTTCCATCACTTCCCTCCTTTCCATAACTTTATTTCCTTCCTTCCTTTCTTCCATCCTTCCTTCCTTTGCTACCCACTTGCCTGTTTTCCTTCACTCCTTTCCCTTCCTTATTTTCTTCCTTCCTTCCTTTTTTCCTTTCTTCCTTCCTTTCTTCCTTCATTCCTTCCTTTGCTTCTTTTCTTCCTTCCTTCCTTTTTTCCTTCCTTCCTTCCTTCTTTCCATCCTTCCTTCCTTCCTTCCTTCCTTCCTTCCTTCCTTCCTTCCTTCAATCCTTCCTTCCTTCCTTTCTTTATTCTTTACTTCTTTACTTACTTCCAGCTTCCCTTCACTCCCCTCCTTTCCATTTCTTTCCTTCCTTTCTTCCTTCCTTCCATTTTTCCTTCCTTCCTTCCTTCCTTCCTTCCTTCCTTCCTTCCTCTCTTCCTTCCTTCCTTCCTTTTTTCCTTCATTCCTTGCTTCCTTTCTTCAATCCTTAATTCCTTCCCTCCCTTCCTGTCTTTTTTCCTAATTCCTTCTTTGCCTCCGTTCCTTTTTCCCCTCCTTCTTTCCTTCCTTTCTTTATTCCTTCCTTCCTTCTTTCCTTCCTTCCTTCCTTCCTTCCTTTTTTCCTTCTTTCCTTCTTTCCATCCTTTCCATCTTTCCTTCCTTCTTTCCTTCCTTCCTTCCTTCCTTCCTTCCTTCCTTCCTTCCTTCCATCCTTCCTTCCTTCCTTTCTTTATTCCTTACTTCTTTACTTACTTGCCAGCTTCCCTTCACTCCCCTCCTTTCCAAAACTTTATTCCCTTCCTGCCTTCCTTCCTTCTTTCCTTCCTTCCTTCTATCCTTCTTTCCATCCTTTGCTACCTACTTGCCTGTTTTCCTTCACTCCCCTAATTTCCCTTCCTTCCTTACTTCCTTCCATTCTTTATTCCTTACTTTCTTTACTTACTTGTCAGCTTCCCTTCACTCCCCTCCTTTCCATTCTTTTATTCCCTTCCTTCCTTCCCTTTTTCCTTCCTTCCTTCCTTTTTTCCTTCCTTCCTTTTTTCCTTACTCCCTTCCTTCCTTTCTTCCTTCCTTCCTTCCTTTTTTTCCTTCCTTCCTTCCTTCCTTCTTTCCTTCCTTCATCTCTTCCTTCCTTCCTTCCTTTTTTCCTTCCTTCCTTGTTTCCTTCCTTCCTTCCCTCCCTTCCTGTCTTCCTTCCTTCCTTCCCTTCCTTCCTTTTTCCCTTGCTTCTTTCTTTCTTTCCTTCCTTCCTTCCTTCCTTCCTTCCTGCCTGCCTTCCTTCCTACCATCCTTCCTTCCTTTCTTCCATCCTTCCTTACTTAATTGCCAGCTTCCCTAAACTCCCATCATTTCTTTTTCTTCCTTCCTTCCTACCTTTCTTCCTGCCTTCTTTCTTTCCTTCCTTCCATTCTTCCTTCCTTCCTTTCCTTCTTTCCTTCCTTCCTTCCTTTTTTACCACCTTCCTTCCTTCCTTTCCTTCTTTCCTTCCTTCCTTTCCTACCTGCTTGCCTGGTTTCCATTACCTTCCCTCCTTTCTATTCCTTCCTTCCTTTCTTCCTTCCTTCCTTAGTTTCTTCCTTCCTTCCTTCCGTCCTTCCTTCCTTCCTTCCTTTATTTCTTCATTCCTTCATTTCTTAATTCTTTACTTACTTGCAGCTTCCCTTCACTCCCCTCCTTTCCATTAATTATTACCTTCCTTCCTTTTTTCCTTCCTTCTTTCCTTCCCTCCTTCTTTCCTTTCTTCCTTCCTTCCTTCCTTTCTCCCCTCCCTCATTCTTTCCTTCCTTCTACACCTCCCTCATTCCTTCCTTCTTTCCATCCTTCCTTCTTTCCTTCGCTACCTACTTGCCAGGTTTCCTTCACTCCCCTCCTTTCCCTTCCTTCTTTCCTTCCTTCCTTCCTTTTTTCCATCCTTCCTTTCTTCCTTCCTTCCCTTCTTTCCTTCCTTCCTTTTTTCCTTCTTTCCTTCCTTCCTTCCTTTCATTCTTTCTTCCTTTTTTCCTTCCTTCCTTTTTTTCTTTCCTTGCTTCCTTCCTTTTTTTTTTCCTTCTTTCCTTCCTTCCTTCTTTCCTTCCTTCTTTCCTTTCCTTCTTTCCTTCCTTCCTTCCTTTTTTTCCATCTTTCCTTCCTTCCTTCCTTGCTTTCCTTCTTTCCTTCCTTCCTTCCTTCCTTCCTTCCTTCCTTCCTTCCTTCCTTCCTTCCATCCTTCCTTCCTTCCTTTGCTACCTACTTGCCTGGTTTCCTTCACTCCCCCTCCTTCCTTCCTTCCTTTTTTCCTTCCTTCCTTCCTTTCTTCCTTCCTTCCTTCTTTCCTTCCTTCTTTCCTTCCTTCCTTCCTTCCTTCCTTCCTTCCTTCCTTCATTTCTTCCTTCCTTTCTCCCCTCCCTCATTCTTTCCTTCCTCCCCTTTTTCCTTCCTTCCTTCCTTCCTTTCTCCCCTCCCTCCATCCTTCCTTCCTTCCTCACCTCCCTCATTTCCTTCCTTCCTTCCATCCTTCCTTCCTTCGCTACCTACTTGCCAGGTTTTCTTCATTCCCCTCCTTTCTCTTCATTCTTTCATTCCTTCCTTCCTTTTTTCCTTCCTTGCTTCCTTCCTTCTTTCCTTCCTTTCTTCCTTGCTTCCTTCCTTCATTCCTTACTTCCTTCCCTCCCTTCCTGTCTGTTTTCCTTATTACTTCTTTGCCTCCCTTCCTTTTTCCCCTTCCTTCTTTCCTTCCTTCCTTCCTTCATTTCTTCTTTCCTTTCTCCCCTCCCTCATTCCTTCTTTCCTGCCTTTCTCCCCTCCCTCATTCCTTCCTTCCTCACCTCCCTCATTCCTTCCTTCCTTCCTACTTCCTTCCTTCGCTACCTACTTGCCAGGTTTCCTTCACTCCCCTCCTTTCTCTTCCTTCTTTCTTTCCTTCCTTCCTTTTTTCCTTCCTTCCTTCCTTCCTTCCATCCTTCCTTCCTTTTTTCCTTCCTTCCTTCCTTTTTTCCTTCTTTCCTTCTTTCCTTCCTTCCTACCTTCCTTTCTTCCTGCCTTTCCTTTCCTTCTTTCTTTCTTTCCTTCCTTCCTTTCTTTATTCCTTACTTCTTTACTTACTTGCCAGCTTCCCTTCACTCCCATCCTTTCCATTTCTTTTTTTTCCTTCCTTCCTTGCTTCCTAACTTATTTCCTTCCTTCCTCTCTTCCTTCCTTCCTTCCTTCCTTCCTTCCTTCCTTCTTTCCCTCACTTCCTTTTTCCCCTCCTTCATTCCTTCCTTCCTTCATTTCTTCCTTCCTTTCTTCCCTCTCTCTTGATTGATAGATTAAGATGCTCTATCGATCATAGATCTTGAGCGGGCTTTTGAAGAGCAGAACCTGCATCGCAATTACAGTTGGGAGTACATCCCTTGTTCTGGTCTCCCCATGCACGGAGCAGAGTACGAAAACAGCAGATTCTCAAACACAGAATCCAGAAAATAGCCTTACCTTGGTTTTCTCAGGCACTCTTTCCAAGATGCTGCTAGAATGTGAACGTGCACCTCTTACTGAACCTGTGCTAATCTGTCTAGATGTTGATACAAAGCTAAGTGAATAAGTTAAATCTGGCATTTTTTCATGCGAGGGAAGAATAAAAAACTGCTTTGCATCCAAATCTATTGCGCGGCATTGTGAAGCCTTCTGATTTGTTGTCATTTTTGTGTCCACCAAACACCGTGCTGAAAGGGATTCTAGATATGGTAGCTCATGCTGAAACACCTAATGTGTATGATCTCCACCTCTTTCTAGGAAGACCCTTGTGTCTTCCCAAACTTTGGAATCAAGAAGCGCATGGTGATTTATGCTGAAACACCTTCTCCACCTCTTTCTATGAAGACCCTTGTGTCTTCCCAGAACCTGCATCGCAATTACAGTTGGGAATACATCCCTTGTTCTGGTCTCGCCATGCTGGTGAAGAAATTCCACACAGAGAGAGTACGAAAACAGCAGATTCTCAAACACAGAAAATCACAGCATAGCCGAAGCAGTTTTTTTTTTCAAAGCGTGAAAGAAAATGCTGAAAAAAAAAATAAAGCAGATAGTGAAGGAAATGGGGTAAACTGCCTTTGGCAGAGGAGATTGTAATGGATTTAAGAAAAGGAAAGATGATCTTGACATTTCAAGCTTGACACTTCCAGCGTTGTTTAGAGATTATGACATAACCACATTTGGAATTGACTTACTTGCTGTGTCAATGACTGCAAATTGGATTTATTATGATTGAACCAGTGAGCTACCTGCACTACCTGTTACCTGCACTACCTTAACAGGAATCTGAAATTACGCAGTGTGGAGTATGTCGTTTATGATGAAGCAGACAAACATTGGCTGAGCAACTGCATGAGATCCTAGCCCGCATTCCAGAAAATAGCCTAACCTTGGTTTTCTCAGGCACTCTTTCGAAATGCTGCTAGAATGTGAACGTGCACATCTTACTGAACCTGTGCTAATCCGTCTAGATGAGCTAAGTGAATCAGTTAAATCTGGCATTTTTTTCATGCGAGGGAAGAAAAAAAACTTCTTTGCTTCTACATCTACTGCGCGGCATTGTGAAGCCTTCTGATTTGTTGTCTTTTTTGTGTTTAACAAACACCGTGCTTAAGGAATGCTAGATATGTTAGCTCATGCTGAAACACCTTCTCCACCTCTTTCTATGAAGACCCTTGTGTCTTCCCACACTTTGGAATCAAGAAGCGCATGGTGATTTAGGACGAGTCCCACAAAGATTGATAGATGAAGATGCTCTATCGATCACAGATCATGAGCGGGCTTTAGAAGAACCAGTATCGCAATTACAGTTGGGAGTACAACCCTTGTTCTGGTCTCGCCATGCAGATTCTCAAACACAGAAAATCGCAGCACAGCCGCAGCGTTTTTTTTTTTCAAAGCGGGAAAAAAAATGCTGAAAAATTAAATAAAGCAGATAGTGCAGGAAATGAGGTAAACTGCCTTTGGCAGAGGAGAGTGTAATGGATTTAAGAAAAGGAAAGATGATCCTTACAAAGATCATGAGCGTGCTTTAGAAGAGCAGAACCCGCATCGCAATTACAGTTGGGAGTGCAATCCCTTGTTCTGGTCTCGCTATGCTCGGGAAGAAATTCAATTTTAGCAGAGCACAAAAAAAAGCAGATTCTTAGTCACAGAACATCAGAGCAGAGCCGAAAATGATTTTTTTTCAAAGCGGAGGAAAGAAAATGCTGAAAAATAAAATAAAGCAGATAGTGCAGGAAATGAGGTAAACTGGCTTTGGCAGAGGAGAGAGTAATGGATTTAAGAAAAGGAAAGATGAATTATCTTGAAACCTTCAAGCTTGACACTTGCAGGGTTGTTTAGAGAACATGACATGGCTCATTTTGAATTGACTTACTAGCAGTGTCAATGATTGCAGATTGAATTTATTATTATTGAACCAGTGAGCAACGAACACTGGTGTTCTGGGAGCATGGGATAAAATATTTGAATTAATATTACTGAAAGCTTTCGGTTGGAAAATTCACTGGTTTGCAAACTGCTCTTATTTCGGTGAGGACAAGATAGAAGATCAGTTACCTGCACTACATTAAAATTCTGATATAATCATTGATGCACATCTGAAGTTACGCAGTGTAGAGTATGTCGTTTATGATGAAGCAGACAAAATTTGGCTGAGCAGCTGCAGGTGTTCCTAGCCCGCATTCCAGAAAATAGCCTAACCTTGGTTTTCTCAGCCACTCTTTCCAAGATGTTGCTAGAACTTGAACGTGTAGATCTTACTGAACCTTTGATAATCCGTCTGGATGTTGATACAAAACTAAGTGAATCAGTTAAATCTGACATTTTTTCATGCAGAAATCAAGAAGCGCATGGTGATTAAGGACGAGTCCCACAAAGATTGATATATGAAGATGCTCTATCCATCACAGATCATGAGGGGCTTTGGAACAGCTTAACCTGCATCACATAAAGTAGAATGCTTAAACACATTATAGCAAATTCAGACAAGTACAAAGCTCCAGAGTCTATGAAACGTTTGAAAAAGACCAATGCCACTCAGTTGGGAGTACAATCCCTTGTTCTGGTCTCACTATGCTGGAGAAGAAATTCCATCTGAGCAGAGCACAAAAACAGCAGATTCTAAAACAAGGAAAATCACAGCACAGCCGAAGCAGTTTTTCTTACAAAGCGGAGGCAA
The DNA here is from genome assembly GCF_062004578.1 of Staurois parvus. Lineage (NCBI taxonomy): Eukaryota > Metazoa > Chordata > Amphibia > Anura > Ranidae > Staurois > Staurois parvus. The sequence goes on along the minus strand of NW_028320405.1, from coordinate 5,890 downwards.
GAAAATGCTGAAAAATAAAATAAAGCAGATAGAGTAAGAATTGAGGTAAATTGCCTATGGCAGAGGAGAGAGTAATGGATTTAAGAAAGGAAGATAAATGATCTTGACACTTTCAAGCTTGACACTTGCAGTGCTGTTTAAAGAATATGACATGGCTCATTTGGAATTGACTTTACTTGCTGTGCCAATGATTTCAGATTGGATTTATTATGATTGAACAACGAACACTGGTGTTAAAATATTTGAATTGATCTACTGAAAGCTTTTGGTAGGAAATTTCACTGGTTTGCAGACTGCTCTTATTTTGGGTCAAGACCGAAGAACACTACACTAAAGATCACTACATGAAAAAGTTTCTTCCATTCCTTCACATCCATGTCGTTCCTCTCTTTCCTCTCTTCTTTCCTTCCTTCCCCCCTCTCTATCACCATTTCCTTCTATTCTTTCTGCATCCCTACCTTCCTTTCCATCTTTACCCTTCTATCCTTCTTTTCCCTCCCTCATTCCTTAATTCCTTTCATCCTCTCCTTTCCTTCCTTCCTTCCTTCCTTCCTTCCTTCCTTCCTTCCTTCTTTCCTTCATTCCTTTCCTTTTTTCCTTTTTTCCTTCATTCCTTCCTTCTTTCCTCCCTTCCTTCCTTCCTTACTTACTTACTTGCAAGCTTCCCTTCACTCCCCTCCTTTCCATTCCTGTATTCCCTTCCTTCCTTTTTTCCTACCTTTCTTTCTTCCTTCCTTACTTTTTTCCGTCCTTCCTTTCCTTCTTTCCTTCCTTCCTTCCTTTTTCCTTTTTTCCTTCCTTCCTTCCATCCTTCATTAGTTCCTTCCTTCCGTACTTCCTTCCTTCCTTTGCTACCTACTTGCCAGGTTTCCTTCACTCCCCTCCTTTCCCTTCCTTCCTTCCTTCCTTTCTTTATTCCTTACTTCTTTACTTACTTGTCAGCTTCCCTTCACTCCCCTACTTTCCATTCCTCTATTCCCTTCCTTCCTTCCTTCCTTCCTTCCTTCCTTCCTTCCTTCCTTCCCTTTTTCCTTCCTTCCTTCCTTTCTTCCTTCCTTCCTTTTTTCCTTCCTTCCTTCCTTCCTTCCTTCTTTCCTTCCTCTCTTCCTTCCTTCCTTTTTCCTTCCTTCCTTGTTCCTTCCTTCCTTCCCTCCCTTCCTGTCTTCCTTCCTTCCCTCGCTTCCTCTATCCCTTGATTCTTTCCTTCCTTCCTTCCTTCCTTCCTTCCTTCCTTCCTTCCTTCCTTCCTTCCTTCCTTTCTTCCTTCCTTCCTTCCTGCCTTCCTTCCTTCCTGCCATCCTTCCTTCCTTTCTTCCATCCTTCCTTACTTAATTGCCAGCTTCCCTACACTCCCATCATTTCCCTTTCTTCCTTCCTTCCTACCTTTCTTCCTGCCTTCTTTCTTTCCTTCCTTCCTTTCTTCCTTTTATCCTTCCTTTCCTTCCTTCCTTCCTTCCTTCCTTCCTTTCCTTCTTTCCTTCCTTCCTTTCCTACCTGCTTGCCTGGTTTCCATTACCTTCCCTCTTTTCTTTTCCTTCCTTCCTTTCTTCCTTCCTTCCTTAGTTCCTTCCTTCCTTTTTTCCTTCCTTCCTTCATTCCTTAATTCTTTACTTACTTGCCAGCTTCCCTTCACTCCCCTCCTTTCCATTCCTTTATTCCCTTCCTTCCTTTTTTCCTTCCTTCTTTCCTTCCTTCCATATTTCCTTTCTTCCTTCCTTCCTTCCTTCCCTCCTTCCTTCCTTTCTCCCCTCCCTCATTCTTTCCTTCCTTCTACACCTCCCTCATTCCTTCCTTCTTTCCATCCTTCCTTCTTTCTTTCGCTACCTACTTGCCAGGTCTCCTTCACTCCCCTCCTTTCCCTTCCTTCTTTCCTTCCTTCCTTTCTTTCTTTCTTCCTTACTTCTTTAATTACTTGCCAGCTTCCCTTCACTTCCCTTTTTTACATTCCTTTATTCTCTTCTTTCCTTTATTCCTTCCTTCCTTCCTTCCTTTTTTCCTTCCTTCCTTTCCTTCTTTCCTTCCTTCCTTCCATTTTTCCTTCCTTCCTTCCTTCCTTCCTTCCTTCCTTTCTTTCTTCCTTCCTTCCTTCCTTTTTTCCTTCCTTCCTTTCCATCTTTCCTTCCTTCCTTCCTTTTTTCCTTCTTTCCTTCCTTCCTTCTTTCCTTCCTTCCCTCCTTTCCTTCTTTCTTTCCTTCTTTCCTTCCTTCCTTTCTTTTTTCCTTCTTTCATTCCTTCCTTCCTTTCCTTCTTTCCTTCCTTCCTTCCTTCCTTTGCTACCTACTTGCCTGGTTTCCTTCACTCCCCTCCTTTCCCTTCCTTCTTTCCTTCCTTCATTCCTTCCTTTTTTCCTTCCTTCCTTCCTTTCTTCCTTCTTTCCTTCCATTCCTTCCTTTCTTCCTTCCTTCCTTTTTTCCTTCCTTCCTTCCTTCCTTCCTTCCTACCTTCCTTCCTTCCTTCCTTCCTTTCTTTATTCTTTACTTACTTCCAGCTTCCCTTCACTCCCCTCCTTTCCATTCCTTTCCTTCCTTCCTTCCTTTCTTCCTTCCTTCCTTCCTTCCTTTTTTCCTTCCTTCCTTCCTTCCTTCCTTCCTTCCTTCCTTCCTTCTTTCCTTCCTTCCTTCCTCTCTTCCTTCCTTCCTTTTTTCCTTCCTTCCTTGCTTCCTTTCTTCATTCCTTACTTCCTTCCCTCCCTTGATGTCTGTTTTCCTTATTCCTCTTTTGCCTCCCTTCCTTTTTCCCCTCCTTCTTTCCTTCCTTCCTTCCTTCCTTCCTTTATTCCTTCCTTCCTTCCTTCCTTCCTTTTTTCCTTCCTTTCTATCTTTCCTTCCTTCCTTCCTTCCTTCCTTTCTTTTTTCCTTACTTCTTTACTTACTTGCCAGCTTCCCTTCACTCCACTCCTTTCCAAAACTTTATTCCCTTCCTTCCTTCCTTCCTTCCTTCCTTCCTTCCTTCCTTCCTTCCTTCCTTTGCTATCTACTTGCCTGGTTTCCTTCACTCCCCTCCTTTCCCTTCCTTCCTTCCTTTCTATATTCCTTACTTCTTTACTTACTTCTCAGCTTCCCTTCACTCCCCTCCTTTCCATTCCTTTATTCCCTTCCTTCCTTCCTTCCTTCCTTCCGTTTTTCCTTCCTTCCTTCCTTTTTTCCTTCCTTCCTTTTTTCCTTCCTCCCTTCCTCCCTTCCTTCCTTTTTTCCTACTTTCATTTCTTTCTTTCTTCCTTCCTTCCTTCCTTTTTTCCTTCCTTCCTTTCCTTCTTTCCTTCCTTCCTTTCTTTTTTCCTTCGTTCCTTCCTTCCTTCCTTTCCTTTTTTCCTTCCTTCCTTCCTATCCTTCTTTCCTTCCTTCCTTCCTTCCTTTTTCCTTTTTTCCTTCCTTCCTTCCATCCTTCCTTCCTTAATTCGTTCCTTCCTTCCTTACTTCCCTCTTTCCTTCCTTCCTTTCTTTATTCCTTAATTCTTTACTTACTTGCCAGCTTCCCTTCACTCCCCTCCTTTCCATTCCTTTATTCCCTTCCTTCCTTTTTTTCTTCCTTCTTTCCTTCCTTCCTTCTTTCCTTTCTTCCTTCCTTTCTCCCCTCCCTCATTCTTTCCTTCCTTCTACACCTCCCTCATTCCTTCCTTCTTTCCATCCTTCCTTCTTTCTTTCGCTACCTACTTGCCAGGTTTCCTTCACTCCCCTCCTTTCCCTTCCTTCCTTCCTTCCTTTCTTTCTTTATTCCTTACTTCTTTAATTACTTGCCAGCTTCCCTTCACTTCCTTCCTTTACATTCCTTTATTCTCTTCTTTCCTTCCTTCCTTCCTTCCTGTTCTCTTTACTTCCTTTCCTTCTTTCCTTCCTTCCTTCCATTTTTCCTTCTTTCCTTCCTTCCTTCCTTCCTTCCTTCCTTCCTTCCTTCCTTTCTTTCTTCGTTCCTTCCTTTTTTCCTTCCGTCCTTTCCTTCTTTCCTTCCTTCCTTCCTTTTTTCCTTCTTTCCTTCCTTCCTTTCTTCCTTCCTTCCTTCCTTTCTTCCTTCCTTCAATCCTTCCTTCCTTCCATCCTTTCTTTATTCTTTACTTCTTTACTTACTTCCAGCTTCCCTTCACTCACCTCCTTTCCATTTCTTTCCTTCCTTTCTTCCTTCCTTCCTTCCTTCCTTTTTTCCTTCCTTCTTTCCTTCCTTCCTTCTTTCCTTCCTTCCTCTCTTCCTTCCTTCCTTTGTTCCTTCCTTCCTTGCTTCCTTTCTTCATTCCTTACTTCCTTCCTTCCCTCCCTTCCTTTCTTTTTTCCTTATTCCTTCTTTGCCTCCCTTCCTTTTTCCGCTCCTTCTTTCCTTCCTTCCTTCCTTCCTTCCTTTATTCCTCTCTTCCTTCCTTCCTTCTTTCCTTCCTTCCTTCCTTTTTTCCTTCTTTCCTTCCTTTCCATCTATCCTTCCTTCCTTCCTTCCTTTCTTTATTCCTTACTTCTTTACTTACTTGCCAGCTTCCCTTCACTCCCCTCCTTTCCAAAACTTTATTCCCTTCCATCCTTCCTTCCTTCCGTCCTTCCTTCCATCCTTCCTTCCTTCCTTTGCTACCTACTTGCCTGGTTTCCTTCACTGCCCTCCTTTCCCTTCCTTCCTTCCTTTCTTTATTCCTTACTTCTTTACTTACTTGTCAGCTTCCCTTCACTCCCCTACTTTCCAATCCTTTATTCCCTTCCTTCTTCCTTCCTTCCTTTTTTCCTTCCTTCCTTTTTTCCTTACTCCCTTCCTTCCTTTTTTCCTTCCTTCCTTCCTTCTTTCCTTCCTTCATCTCTTCCTTCCTTCCTTTTTTTCTTCCTTCCTTGTTTACTTCCTTCCTTCCCTCCCTTCCTGTCTTCCTTCCTTCCCTTCCTTCCTTTTTCCCTTGCTTCTTTCCTTCCTTCCTTCCTGCCTGCCTTCCTTCCTGCCAACCTTCCTTCCTTTCTTCCATCCTTCCTTACATAATTGCCAGCTTCTCTACACTTCCATCATTTCCCTTTCTTCCTTTCTTCCTACCTTTCTTCCTTCCTTCTTTCTTTCTTTCCTTCCTTCCTTCCTTTCTTCCTTCCTTCCTTCCTTCCTTCCTTTCCTTCTTTCCTTCCTTCCTTCCTTTTTTACCTCCTTCCTTTCCTTCTTTCCTTCCTTCCTTTCCTACCTGCTTGCCTGGTTTCCATTACCTTCCCTCCTTTCTTTTCCTTCCTTCCTTCCTTCCTTCCTTAGTTCCTTCCTTCCTTTTTTCCTTCCTTCCTTCCTTCCTTCCTTTATTTCTTCATTCCTTAATTCTTTACTTACTTGCCAGCTTCCCTTCACCCCCCTCCTTTCCATTCCTTTATTCCCTTCCTTCCTTTTTTCCTTCCTTCTTTCCTTTCTTCCTTCTTTCCTTTCTTCCTTCCTTCCTTCCTTTCTCCCCTCCCTCATTCTTTCCTTCCAACTACACCTCCCTCATTCCTTCCTTCTTTCCATCCTTCCTTCTTTCTTTCGCTACCTACTTGCCAGGTTTCCTTCACTCCCCTCCTTTCCATTCCTCTATTCCCTTCATTCCTTCCTTCCTTCCCTTTTTCCTTCCTTCCTTCCTTTCTTTTTTCCATCCTTCCTTTTTTTCCTTACTCCCTTCCTTCCTTCCTTCCTTCCTTCCTTTCTTCCTTCCTTCCTTCCTTCCTTCCTTCCTTTTTTCCTTCCTTCCTTCTTTCCTTCCTTCCTCTCTTCCTTCCTTCCTTTTTTCCTTCCTTCCTTGTTTCCTTCCTTCCTTCCCTCCCTTCCTGTCTTCCTTCCTTCCTTCCTTCCCTCCCTTCCTTTTTCCCTTGCTTCTTTCTGTCCTTCCTTCCTTCCTTCCTTCCTTCCTTCCTTACTGCCTTCCTTCCTTCCTGCCATCCTTCCTTCCTTTCTTCCATCCTTCCTTACTTAATAACTCTCT
>NW_028320404.1:15000-60085 GCF_062004578.1 Staurois parvus | reverse complement strand
ATAAAGGATTGGAAAGTAGGGGAGTGAAGGGAAGCTGACAAGTAAGTAAAGAAGTAAGGAGTAAAGAAAGGAAGGAAGGAAGGGAAAGGAGGGCAGTGAAGGAAACCAGGCAAGTAGGTAGCAAAGGAAGGAAGGAAGGATGGAAGGAAGGAAGGAAGGGAATAAAGATTTGGAAAGGAGGGGAGTGAAGGGAAGCTGGCAAGTAAGTAAAGAAGTAAGGAAAAAAAGAAAGGAAGGAAGGATAGAAGGAAGGAAGGAAGGAAGGAAGGAAGGAAGGAAGGAAAGATGGAAAGGAAGGAAAAAAGGAAGGAAGGAAGGAATAAAGGAAGGAAGGAAGGAAGGAAGGAAGGAAGGAAAGAGGGAGGGGAAAAAGGAAGGGAGGCAAAAGAGGAATAAGGAAAACAGACATCAAGGGAGGGAAGGAAGTAAGGAATGAAGAAAGGAAGCAAGGAAGGAAGAAAAAAAGGAAGGAAGGAAGAGAGGAAGGAAGGAAGGAAAGAAGGAAGGAAGGAAGGAAAAAAGGAAGGAAGGAAGGAAGGAAGAAAGGAAGGAAGGAAGGAAAGGAATGGAAAGGAGGGGAGTGAAGGGAAGCTGGAAGTAAGTAAAGAAGTAAAGAATAAAGAAAGGAAGGAAGGAAGGAAGGAAGAAAGGAAGGAAGGAAGGAAGGAAGGAGAGAAGGAAGGAAGGAAAAAAGGAAGGAAGGAAGAAAGAAAGGAAGGAATGGAAGGAAGGAAGGAAGAAAGGAAGGAAGGAAGGAAAAAAGGAAAGAATGAAGGAAGGAAAGAAGGAAGGGAAAGGAGGGGAGTGAAGGAAACCAGGCAAGTAGGTAGCAAAGGAAGGAAGGAAGGAAGGAAAGAAGGAAAGGAAGGAAGGAAGGAAAGAAGGAAAAAAGAAAGGAAGGAAGGAAAGAAGGAAAGAAAGAAGGAAAGGAGGGAAAGAAGGAAGGAAGGAAAGAAGGAAAAAAGGAAGGAAGGAAGGAAAGATGGAAAGGAAGGAAGGAAAAAAGGAAGGAAGGAAGAAAGAAAGGAAGGAAGGAAGGAAGGAAGGAAGGAAGGAAAGAAGGAAAAATGGAAGGAAGGAAGGAAAGAAGGAAAGGAAGGAAGGAAAAAAGGAAGGAAGGAAGCAAGGAAGGAAGGAAGGAAGGGGAAGAAGAGAATAAAGGAATGTAAAAAAGGGAAGTGAAGGGAAGCTGGCAAGTAATTAAAGAAGTAAGGAAGAAAGAAAGAAAGGAAGGAAGGAAGGAAGGAAGGAAGGAAGGGAAAGGAGGGGAGTGAAGGAAACCTGGCAAGTAGGTAGCGAAAGAAAGAAGGAAGGATGGAAAGAAGGAAGGAATGAGGGAGGTGTAGAAGGAAGGAAAGAATGAGGGAGGGGAGAAAGGAAGGAAGGAGGGAAGGAAGGAAGGAAGGAAGGAAGAAAGGAAAGATGGAAGGAAGGAAAGAAGGAAGGAAAAAAGGAAGGAAGGGAATAAAAGAATGGAAAGGAGGGAAGTGAAGGGAAGCTGGCAAGTAAGTAAAGAATTAAGCAATGAAGGAAGGAAGGAAAAAAGGAAGGAAGGAACTAAGGAAGGAAGGAAGAAAGGAAGGAAGGAAAAGAAAAGAGGGAAGGTAATGGAAACCAGGCAAGCAGGTGAGAGAAGGAAGGAAGGAAGGAAAGGAAGGATAAAAGGAAGAAAGGAAGGAAGGAAAGAAAGAAAGAAGGCAGGAAGAAAGGTAGGAAGGAAGGAAGGAAGGGAAATGATGGGAGTGTAGGGAAGCTGGCAATTAAGTAAGGAAGGATGGAAGAAAGGAAGGAAGGATGGCAGGAAGGAAGGAAAGCAGGAAGGAAGGAAGGAAGGAAGAAAGGAAGGAAGGAAGGAAGGAAGGAAGGAAGGAAGGAAAGAAAGAAAGAAGCAAGGGATAGAGGAAGGAAGGAAGGAAGGAAGGAAGGAAGGAAGGAAGGAAGGAAGGAAAGAAAGAAGCAAGGGATAGAGGGAGGAAGGAAGGAAGGAAAAAGGGAAGGAAGGAAGGAAGGAAGGAAGGAAGGAAGGAAGGAAGGAAGGAAGGGAATAGAGGAATGGAAAGTAGGGGAGTGAAGGGAAGCTGACAAGTAAGTAAAGAAGTAAGGAATAAAGAAAGGAAGGAAGGAAGGAAGGGAAAGGAGGGGAGTGAAGGAAACCTGGCAAGTAGGTAGCAAAGGAAGGAAGGAAGTACGGAAGGAAGGAACTAATGAAGGATGGAAGGAAGGAAGGAAAAAAGGAAAAAGGAAGGAAGGAAGGAAAGAAGGAAAGGAAGAACGGAAAAAAGTAAGGAAGGAAGAAAGAAAGAAACGAAGGTAGGAAAAAAGGAAGGAAGGGAATACAGGAATGGAAAGGAGGGGAGTGAAGGGAAGCTTGCAAGTAAGTAAGTAAGTAAGGAAGGAAGGAAGGGAGGAAAGAAGGAAGGAATGAAGGAAAAAAGGAAAGGAAGGAAGGAAAGAAGGAAGGAAGGAAGGAAGGAAGGAAGGAAGGAAGGAAGGAAGGAAGGAAGGAAAGGAGAGGATGAAAGGAATTAAGGAATGAGGGAGGGAGCAGAGGGGGGAAGGAAGGAAAGAAGAGAGGAAAGAGAGGAACGACATGGATGTGAAGGAATGGAAGAAACTTTTTCATGTAGTGTTCTTTAGTGTAGTGTTCTTCGGTCTTGACCCAAAATAAAAGCAGTCTGCAAACCTGTGAAATTTCCTACCAAAAGCTTTCAGTAGATCAATTCAAATATTTTAACACCAGTGTTCGTTGTTCAATCATAATAAATCCAATCTGAAATCAGTGGCACAGCAGGTAAAGTCAATTCCAAATGAGCCATGTCATATTCTTTAAACAGCACTGCAAGTGTCAAGCTTGAAAGTGTCAAGATCATTTATCTTCCTTTCTTAAATCCATTACTCTCTCCTCTGCCATAGGCAATTTACCTCAATTCCTACTCTATCTGCTTTATTTTATTTTTCAGCATTTTCTTGCCTCCGCTTTGTAAGAAAAACCACTTCGGCTGTGCTGTGATTTTCCTTGTTTTAGAATCTGCTGTTTTTGTGCTCTGCTCAGATGGAATTTCTTCTCCAGGATAGCGAGACCAGAACAAGGGATTGTACTCCCAACTGAGTGGCATTGGTCTTTTTCAAACGTTTCATAGACTCTGGAGCTTTGTACTTGTCTGAATTTGCTATAATGTGTTTAAGCATTCTACTTTATGCAGGTTAAGCTGTTCCAAAGCCCCTCATGATCTGTGATGGATAGAGCATCTTCATCTATCAATCTTTGTGGGACTCGTCCTAAATCACCATGCGCTTCTTGATTCCAAAGTGTGGGAAGACACAAGGGTCTTCCTAGAAAGAGGTGGAGAAGGTGTTTTTTTTCTTTCCTCGCATGAAAAAAATGCCAGATTTAACTGATTCACTTAGCTCATCTAGACGGATTAGCACAGGTTCAGTAAGACGTGCACGTTCACATTCTAGCAGCATTTTCGAAAGAGTGCCTGAGAAAACCAAGGTTAGGATATTTTCTGGAATGCGGGCTAGGATCTCATGCAGTTGCTCAGCCAATGTTTGTCTGCTTCATCATAAACGACATACTCCACACGGCGTAATATCAGATTCCTGTTGTGCATCAGAATTTTAAGGTAGTGCAGGTAACTGGTAGTGCAGGTAGCTCACTGGTTCAATCATAATAAATCCAATTTGCAGTCATTGGCACAGCAAGTAAGTCAATTCCAAATGTGGTTATGTCATAATCTCTAAACAACGCTGGAAGTGTCAAGCTTGAAAGTGTCAAGATCATCTTTCCTTTTCTTTAATCCATTACAATCTCCTCTGCCAAAGGCAGTTTTCCCCATTTCCTGCACTATCTGCTTTATTTTTTTTTCAGCATTTTCTTTCTCGCTTTGAAAAAAAAAAAACCGCTTCGGCTATGCTGTGATTTTCTGTGTTTGAGAATCTGCTGTTTTCGTACTCTGCTCTGTGTGGAATTTCTTCTCCAGCATGGCGAGACCAGAACAAGGGATGTATTCCCAACTGTAATTGCGATGCAGGTTCTGCTGTTCTAAAGCCCGATCATGGTCTGTGATCGATAGAGCATCTTCATCTATCAATCTTTGTGGTACTCGTCCTAAATTACCATGCGCTTCTTGATTGCAAAGTTTGGGAAGACACAAGGGTATTCCTAGAAAGAGGTGGAGATCATACATATTAGGTGTTTCAGCATGAGCTTCCATATCTAGAATCCCTTTCAGCACGGTGTTTGGTGGACACAAAAATGACAACAAATCAGAAGGCTTCACAATGCCGCGCAATAGATTTGGATGCAAAGCAGTTTTTTTATTCTTCCCTCGCAGGAAAAAATGCCAGATTTAACTTATTCACTTAGCTTTGTATCAACATCTAGACGGATTAGCACATGTTCAGTAAGACGTGCACGTTCACATTCTAGCAGCATCTTGGAAAGAGTGCCTGAGATAACTATGGTAAGGCTATTTTCTGGAATGCGGGCTAGGATCTCATGCAGCTGCTCAGCCAACGTTTGTCTGCTTCATCATAAACGACATACACCACACTGCGTAATTTCAGATTCTTGTTGTGCATCAGAATTTTAAAGTAGTGCAGGTAACTGGTAGTGCAGGTAGCTCACTGGTTCAATCATAATAAATCCAATTTGCAATCATTGGCACAGCAAGTAAGTCAATTCCAAATGTGGTTATGTCATGATCTCTAACCAACGCTGGAAGTGTCAAGCTTGAAATTTCAAGATCATCTTTCCTTTTCTTAAATCCATTACAATCTCCTCTGCCAAAGGCAGTTTTCCCCATTTCCTGCACTATCTGCTCTATTTTTTTTTTCAGCATTTTCTTTCCCGCTTTGAAAAGAAAAACCGCTTCGGATGTGCTGTGATTTTCTGTGTTTGAGAATCTGCTGTTTACGTACTCTGCTCCGTGTGGAATTTCTTCTCCAGCATGGCGAGACCAGAACAAGGGATGTATTCCCAACTGTAATTGCGATGCAGATTTTGCTGTTCTAAAGCCCGATCAGGATCTGTGATCGATAGAGCATCTTCATTTATCAATCTTTGAGGGACTCGTCCTAAATCACCATGCGCTTCTTGATTCCAAAGTTTGGGAAGACACAAGGGTCTTCCTAGAAAGAGGTGGAGATCATACACATAAGGTGTTTCAGCATGAGCTCCCATATCTAGCACGGTGTTTGGTGGAAACAAAAATGACAACAAATCAGATGGATTCACAATGCCGCGAAATAGATGAAGAAGCAAAGCAGTTTTTTTTTCTTCCCTCGCATGAAAAAATGCCAGATTTAACTGATTCACTTAGCTTTGATTCAACATCTAGACGGGTTAGCACAGGTTCAGTAAGACGTGCACGTACACATTCTAGCAGCATCTTGGAAATATTGGCTGAGAAAACCAAGGGTAGGCTATTTTCTAGAATGTGGGCTAGGATCTCATGCAGCTGCTCAGCAAACTTTTGTCTTCTTCATCATAAACGACATACTATACACTGCGTAACTTCAAATTCCAGTTGTGCATCAGAATTTAAGTTAGTGCAAGTAACTGATCTTCTATCTTGTCCCCACCTAAAATAACTGCAGTTTGCAAATTTTCCAACCGAAAGTAATATTAATTCAAATATTTTAACCCATGCTCCCAGAACATCAGTGTTCGTTACTCACTGGTTCAATCATAATAAATCCAATCTGCAATCATTGGAACAGCAAGTAAGTCAATTCCAAATGAACCATGTCATGATCTCTAAAAAACACTGGAAGTGTCAAGCTTGAAAGTGTCAAGATCATCTTTCCTTTTCTTAAATCCATTACACTCTCCTCTGCCAAAGGCATTTTACCTCATTTCCTGCACTATCTGCTTTATTTTATTTTTCAGCATTTTCATTCCCGCTTTGAAAAAAAAACAGCTTCGGCTGTGCTGTGATTTTCTGTGTATGAAAAACTGCTGTTTTCGTACTCTGCTCTGTGTGGAATTTCTTCTCCAGCATGGGGAGACTCCCAACTGTACCGAAGTACTCCCAACTGTAATTGCGATGCAGGTTCTGCTGTTCTAAAGCCCGCTCATGATCTGTGATCGATAGAGAAAAGGGAAGGAAGGAAGGAAGGAAGGAAGGGAATAGAGGAATGGAAAGTAGGGGAGTGAAGGGAAGCTGACAAGTAAGTAAAGAAGTAAGGAATAAAGAAAGGAAGGAAGGAAGGAAGGAAGGAAGGGAAAGGAGGGGAGTGAAGGAAACCTGGCAAGTAGGAAGGAAGGAAGGAAAGAAAGAAAGAAGGAAAGGAAGGCAGGAAGAAAGGAAGGTAGGAAGGAAGGAAAGAAGGAAAAAAGGAAGGAAGGAAGGAAAAAAGGAAGGAAGGATGGAAGGAAGGAAGGAAGGAAGGAAGGAAGGAAGGAAAAAAGGAAGGAAGGAAGGAAAGAAAGAAGGAAGAGAATGGAGGGGAGTGAAGGAAACCTGGCAAGTAGGTAGCGAAGGAAGGAAGGAAGGAAGGAAGGAATGAGGGAGGTGAGGAAGGAAGGAATGAGGGAGGGGAGAAAGGCAGGAAAGAAGAAATGAGGGAGGGGAGAAAAGAAGGAAGAAATGAAGGAAGGAAGGAAGGAAAGAAGGAAGGGGAAAAAGGAAGGGAGGCAAAGAAGTAATAAGGAAAACAGACAGGAAGGGAGGGAAGGAAGTAAGGAATGAAGGAAGGAGGGCAAGGAAGGAAAGAAGGAAGGAAGCAAGGAAGGAAAAAAGGAAGGAAGGAAGGAATGAAAGAATGAAGAGAAAGGAGGGGAATGAAGAAAACCTGGCAAGTAGGTAGCGAAGGAAGGAAGGATGGAAGGAAGGAAGGAATGAGGGAGGGGAGAAAGGAAGGAAGGAAGGAAGGAAAAAGGGGAGGAAGGAAAGAATGAGGGAGGGGAGAAAGGAAGGAATAAATGAAGGAAGGAAGGAAGGAAGGAAGGAAGGAAGGAAAGAAGGAAGGAAAGAAGAAAGGAAGGAAGGAAGAAAGGAAGGAAGGAAGGAAAAAAGGAAGGAAGGAAGGAAGGAAGGAAGGAAGGAGGGGAGTGAAGGAAACCAGGCAAGTAGGTAGCAAAGGAAGGAAGGAAGGATGGAAGGAAGGAAGGAAGGAAGGAAAGAAGGAAAGGAAGGAAGGAAGGAAACATGGAAAAAAGGAAGGAAGGAAGGAAAGAAGGAAAGGAAAGAAGGAAGGAAAGAAAGAAGGAAGGAAAGAAGGAAAAAAGAAAGGAAGCAAGGAAAGAAAAAAAGGAAGGAAGGAAAAAAGGAAGGAAGGAAGAAAGAATGAAAGGAAGGAAGGAAGGAAAGAAGTAAAAAAGGAAGGAAGGAAAGAAGGGAAGGAAGGAAGAAAGGAAGGAAGGAAGGAAGGAAAAAAGGAAGGAAGGAAGGAAGGAAAGAAGGAAGGGAAAGGAGGGGAGTGAAGGAAACCTGGCAAGTAGGTAGCGAAGGAAAGAAGGAAGGATGGAAAGAAGGAAGGAATGAGGGAGGTGTAGAAGGAAGGAAAGAATGAGGGAGGGGAGAAAGGAAGGAAGGAAGGAAGAAAGGAAAGAAGGAGGGAATGAAAGAAGGAATGAAAAAAGGAAGGAAGGTAATAATTAATGGAAAGGAGGGGAGTGAAGTGAAGCTGCAAGTAAGTAAAGAATTAAGGAATGAAGGAATGAAGAAATAAAGGAAGGAAGGAAGGAAGGAACTAAGGAAAGGAAGGCAGGAAGGAAGGAAGGAAGGAAGGAAGGAATGAAAGAAAGAAGCAAGGGAAAAGGAAGGAAGGGAAGGAAGGAAGGAAGACAGGAAGGGAGGGAAGGAAGGAAGGAAACAAGGAAGGAAGGAAAAAAGGAAGGAAGGAAGAGATGAAGGAAGGAAAGAAGGAAGGAAGGAAAGAAAAAAGGAAGGAAGGAAGGAAGAAAGGAAGGAAGGAAGGAAGGGAGTAAGGAAAAAAAGGAAGGAAGGAAAAAAGGAAGGAAGGAAGGAAAAAGGGAAGGAAGGAAGGGAATAAAAGAATGGAAAGGAGGGGAGTGAAGGGAAGCTGACAAGTAAGTAAAGAAGTAAGGAATAAAGAAAGGAAGGAAGTAAGGAAGGAAGGGAAATTAGGGGAGTGAAGGAAAACAGGCAAGTAGGAAGCAAAGGATGGAAAGAAGGATAGAAGGAAGGAGGAAGGAAGGAAGGAAGGCAGGAAGGGAATAAAGTTTTGGAAAGGAGGGGAGTGAAGGGAAGCTGGCAAGTAAGTAAAGAAGTAAGGAATAAAGAAAGAAAGGAAGGAAGGATGGAAGGAAGGAAGGAAGGAAGGAAGGAAGGAAAGATGGAAAGGAAGGAAAGAAGGAAAGAGGGAAAAAAGGAAGGAAGGAAGGAAGGACAGAAGAAAGGAAGGAATAAAGGAAGGAAGGAAGGAAAGAAGGAGGGGAAAAAGGAAGGGAGGCAAAGAAGGAATAAGGAAAAAAGACAGGAAGGGAGGGAAGGAATTAGGGAATGAAGAAAGGAAGCAAGGAAGGAAGGAAAAATGGAAGGAAGGAAGGAAGAGAGGAAGGAAGGAAGGAAAAATGGAAGGAAGGAAGAAAGGAAGGAAAGAAATGGAAAGGAGGGGAGTGAAGGGAAGCTGGAAGTAAGTAAAGAAGTAAAGAATAAAGAAAGGAAGGAAGGAAGGATTGAAGGAAGGAAGGAAGGAAGGAAGGAAGGAAGGAAGGAAGGATGGAAAGAAGGAAGGAAGGAAGGAAAAAAGGAAGGAAGGAAGAAAAGAAGGAAAGGAAGGAAGGAAGAAAGGAAGGAAAAAGGAAGGAAGGAAGGAAGGAAAGAAGGAAGGGAAAGGAGTGAAGGAAACCAGGCAAGTGGGTAGCAAAGGAAGGAAGGATGGAAGAAAGGAAGGAAGGAAATAAAGTAATGGAAAGGAGGGAAGTGATGGAAAGCTGACAAGTAAGTAAAGAAGTAAGGAATAAAGAAAGGAAGGAAGGATGGAAGGAAGGAAGGAAGGAAAGAAAGAAAGAAGGAAAGGAAGGAAGGAAGGAAGGAAGGAAAGAAGGAAAAAAGGAAGGAAGGAAGGAAGGAAAGATGGAAAGGAAGGAAGGAAAGAAGAAAGGAAGGAAAGAAGGAAAAAAGAAAGGAAGGAAGGAAAGAAGGAAAGGAAGGATGGAAAAAAGGAAGGAAGGAAGAAAGAAAGGATGGAAGGAAGGAAGGAACGAAGGAAGGAAGGAAGGAAGGAAGGAAGGAAGGAAGGAAAGAAGGAAAAATGGAAGGAAGGAAGGAAAGAAGGAAAGGAAGGAAGGAAAAAAGGAAGGAAGGAAAGAAGAGAATAAAGGAATGTAAAGGAGGGAAGTGAAGGGAAGCTGGCAAGTAATTAAAGAAGTAAGGAATAAAGAAAGAAAGGAAGGAAGGAAGGGAAAGGAGGGGACTGAAGGAAACCTGGCAAGTAGGTAGCGAAAGAAAGAAGGAAGGATGGAAAGAAGGAAAGAATGAGGGAGGTGTAGAAGGAAGGAAATAATGAGGGAGGGGAGAAAGGAAGGATGAAAGGAAAGAAGGAAGGAAGGAAAGAAGGAAGGAAGGAAGGAAGGAAGGAAGGAAGGAAGGAAAAAAGGAAAAGAAAGGAGGGAAGGTAATGGAAACCAGGCAAGCAGTTAGGAAAGGAAGGAAGGAAAGAAGGAAAGGAAGGAAGGAAGGAAGGAAAAAAGGAAGGAAGGAAAGAAGGAAAGGAAGTATAAAAGGAAGAAAGGAAGGAAGGAAAGAAAGAAAGAAGGCAGGAAGAAATGTAGGAAGGAAGGAAGAAAGGGAAATGATGGGAGTGTAGGGAAGCTGGAAATTAAGTAAGGAAGGATGGAAGAAAGGAAGGAAGGATGGCAGGAAGGAAGGAAGGCAGGAAGGAAGGAAGGAAGGAAGGAAGGAAGGAAGGAAGGAAGGAAAGAAAGTAGCAAGGGAAAAAGGAAGGGAGGGAAGAAAGGAAGGAAGGAAGGAAGACAGGAAGGGAGGGAAGGAAGGAAGGAAACAAGGAAGGAAGGAAAAAAGGAAGGAAGGAAGGAAGGAAGAAAGGAAGGAAGGAATGAAGGGAGTAAGTTAAAAAGGAAAGAAGGAAAAAAGGAAGGAAGGAAAAAGGGAAGGATGGAAGGAAGGAAGGAAGGGAATAGAGGAATAAAAAGGAGGGGAGTGAAGGGAAGCTGACAAGTAAGTAAAGAATTAAGGAATAAAGAAAGGAAGTAAGGAAGTAAGGAAGGAAGGGAAAGGAGGGGAGTGAAGGAAACCAGGCAAGTAGGTAGCAAAGGAAGGAAGGATGGAAGGAAGGAAGAAAGGAAGGAAGGAAGGAAGGAAGGAAAGAAGGAAGGAAGGAAGGAAGGAAGGGAATAAAGTCTTGGAAAGGACGGGAGTGAAGGGAAGCTAACAAGTAAGTAAAGAAGTAAGGAATAAAGAAAGGAAGGAAGGAAGGATGGAAGGAAGGAAGGAATGAAGGAAAGATGGAAAGGAAGGAAAGAAGTAAAGAAGGAAAAAAGGACGGAAGGAAGGAAAGAAGGAAGGAAGGAATAAAGGAAGGAAGGAAGGAAGGAAGGAAGGAAGGAAGGAAGGAAGGAAGGAAGGAAAGAAGGAGGGGAAAAAGGAAGGGAAGCAAAGAAGGAATAAGGAAAACAGACAGGAAGGGAGGGAAGGAAGTAAGGAATGAAGAAAAGAAGCAAGGAAGGAAGGAAAAAAGGAAGGGAGGAAGAGAGGAAGGAAGGAAGGAAAGACGGAAGGAAGGAAGGAAGGAAGGAAGGAAGGAAGGAAGGGAATAAAGTTTTGGAAAGGAGGGGAGTGAAGGGAAGCTGGCAAGTAAGTAAAGAAGTAAGGAATAAAGAAAGGAAGGAAGGATGGAAGGAAGGAAGGAAGGAAGGAAGGAAGGAAGGAAGGAAAGAAGGAAAGGAAGGAAAGAAGGAAAAAAGGAAGGAAGGAAGGAAAGAAGGAAGGAAGGAAGGAAGGAATAAAGAAAGGAAGGAAGGAAGGAAAGAAGGAGGGGAAAAAGGAAGGGAGGCAAAGAAGGAATAAGGAAAAAAGACAGGAAGGGAGGGAAGGAAGTAAGGAATGAAGAAAGGAAGCAAGGAAGGAAGGAAAAAAGGAAGGAAGGAAGAGAGGAAGGAAGGAAAGAAGGAAGGAAGGAAGGAAGGAGAAAAGGAAGTAAGGAAGGAAAGATGGAAAGGAAGGAAGGAAGGAAGGAAGGAAGGAAGGAAGGAAAAAAGGAAGGAATGAAAGAAGGAAAGGAAGTATAAAAGGAAGAAAGGAAGGAAGGAAAGAAAGAAAGAAGGCAGGAAGAAACGTAGGAAGGAAGGAAGAAAGGTAAATGATGGGAGTGTAGGGAAGCTGGCAATTAAGTAAGGAAGGATGGAAGAAAGGAAGGAAGGATGGCAGGAAGGAAGGAAGGCAGGAAGGAAGGAAGGAAGGAAGGAAGGAAGGAAGGAAAGAAAGAAGCAAGGGAAAAAGGAAGGGAGGGAAGGAAGGAAGGAAGGAAGGAAGACAGGAAGGGAGGGAAGGAAGGAAGGAAACAAGGAAGGAAGAAAAAAAGGATGGAAGGAAGGAAAAAAGGAAGGAAGGAAGGAAGGAAGAAAGGAAGGAAGGAATGAAGGGAGTAAGTTAAAAAGGAAAGAAGGAAAAAAGGAAGGAAGGAAAAAGGGAAGGATGGAAGGAAGGAAGGGAATAGAGGAATAAAAAGGAGGGGAGTGAAGGGAAGCTGACAAGTAAGTAAAGAATTAAGGAATAAAGAAAGGAAGGAAGGAAGTAATGAAGGAAGGGAAAGGAGGGGAGTGAAGGAAACCAGGCAAGTAGGTAGCAAAGGAAGGAAGGATGGAAGGAAGGAAGAAAGGAAGGAAGGAAGGAAGGAAGGAAGGAAGGAAGGAAGGAAGGAAGGAAGGAAGGAAAGAAGGAAGGAAGGAAGGAAGGAAGGGAATAAAGTCTTGCAAAGGACTGGAGTGAAGGGAAGCTAACAAGTAAGTAAAGAAGTAAGGAATAAAGAAAGGAAGGAAGGAAGGATGGAAGGAAGGAAGGAATGAAGGAAAGATGGAAAGGAAGGAAAGAAGTAAAGAAGGAAAAAAGGACGGAAGGAAGGAAAGAAGGAAGGAAGGAATAAAGGAAGGAAGGAAGGAAGGAAGGAAGGAAGGAAGGAAGGAAGGAAAGAAGGAGGAGAAAAAGGAAGGGAGGCAAAGAAGGAATAAGGAAAACAGACAGGAAGGGAGGGAAGGAAGTAAGGAATGAAGAAAGGAAGCAAGTTAGGAAGGAAAAAAGGAAGGGAGGAAGAGAGGAAGGAAGGAAGGAAAGACGGAAGGAAGGAAGGAAGGAAGGAAAAAAGGAAGGAAGGAAGGAAGAAAGGAAGGAAAGAAATGGAAAATGGAAAGGAGGGGAGTGAAGGGAAGCTGGAAGTAAGTAAAGAAGTAAAGAATAAAGAAAGGAAGGAAGGAACTAAGGAAGGAAGAAAGGAAGGAAGGAAAAGAATGGCGGGAAGGTAATGGAAACCAGGCAAGCAGGTAGGAAAGGAAGGAAGGAAAGAAAAAACGAAGGAAGGAAGGAAAAAAGGAAGGAAGGAAGGAAAGAAAGAAAGAAGGAAAGAAAGAAAGAAAGAAAGAAAGAAAGAAAGAAAGAAAGAAAGAAAGAAAGAAAGAAAGAAAGGAAGGAAGGAAGGAAGGAAGGAAGGAAGGAAAGAAAGAAAGAAGGCAGGAAGAAAGGTAGGAAGGAAGGAAGGAAGAAAGGGAAATGATGGGAGTGTAGGGAAGCTGTCAATTAAGTAAGGAAGGATGGAAGAAAAGAAGGAAGGATGGCAGGAAGGAAGGAAGGAAGGAAGGAAGGAAAGAAGGAAAGAAGGAAGGAAGGGAAAGGAGTGGAGTGAAAGAAACCTGGCAAGTAGGTAGTGAAGGAAGGAAGGAAGGATGGAAGGAAGAAAGGAATGAAGGAGGTGAGGAAGGAAGGAATGAGGGAGGGGAGAAAGGAAGGAAGGAAGAAAGGAAAGAATGAAGGAATGAAAGAGGGGAGGAAGGTAGGAATGAGGGAGGGGAGAAAGGAAGGAAGAAATAAAGGAAGTAAGGAAGGAAGGAAGGAAAGAAGGAAGGAAGGAAAGAAGGAGGGGAAAAAGGAAGGGAGGGAAGGAATAAAGGAAGGAAGGAAGGATGGAAGGAAGGAAGGAAGGAAGGAAGGAAGGAAGGAAAGAAGTAAGGAAGGAAGGGAGGGAAGGAAGCAAGAAAGGAAGGAAAAAAGGAAGGAAGATAGGAAGAGAGGAAAGAAGAAAAGAAGGAAGGAAGGAAGGAAAAAAGAAAGGAAGGAAGGAAGGAAGGGAGAAAGGAAGGAAGGAAGGGAGAAAGGAAGGAAGGAAAAAAGGACGGAAGGAAGGAAGAAAGGAAGGAAAAAAGGAAAGAAGGAAAGGAAGGAAGGAAGGAAGGAAGGAAGGAAGGAAGGAAAGAAGGAAAGACAGAAAAAAGTAAGGAAGGAAAGAAGCAAAGGAAGGAAAGAAAAAAGGAAGGAAGGAAGGAACGAAGTAAAGAAGGAAAGGAAGGAAAAAAGGAAGGAAGGAAAAAGGGAAGGAAGGAAGGAAGATAGGAACGAAGGAAGGAAGGGAATAAAGGAATGGAAAGGAGGGGAGTGAAGGGAAGCTGGCAAGTAAGTAAAGAAGTATGGAATAAACAATGGAAGGAAGGAAGGAAGGGAAGAAGGAACGAAGGAAGGAAGGAAGGAAGGAAGGAAGGAAGGGAAAGGAGGGAAGGTAATGGAAACCTAGCAAGCAGGTAGGAAAGAAAGGAAGGAAAGAAGGAAAGGAAGGAAGGAAAAAAGGAAGGAAGGAAAGAAGGAAAGGAAGGAAGGAAGGAAGGAAGGAAGGAAGGAAAGAAAGAAGGCAGGAAAAAGGTAGGAATGAAAGAAGAAAGGGAAAGGATGGGAGTGTAGAGAAGCTGGCTATTAAGTAAGGAAGGAAGGAAGGAAGAAAGGAAGGAAGGATGGCAGGAAGGAAGGAAGAAATGAGGGAAGGGAGAAAGGAAGGAAGAAAGGAAGGAAGGAAGGACGGAAAGAAGGAAGGAAGGAAGGAAGGAAGGTAGGAAGGATCGAAGGAAGGAAAAAGGATGGGAGTGAAGGAAACCTGGCAAGTAGGTAGTGAAGGAAGGAAGGTTGGAAGAAAGGAATGAGGGAGGTGAGGAAGGAAGGAATGAGGGAGGTGAGGAAGGAAGGAATGAGGGAGGGGAGAAAGTAAGGAAGGAAGAATGGAAGGAAGGAAGGAAGGAAGGAAGGAAAGAAGGAGGGGAAAAAGGAAGGGAGGGAAGGAAGAAAACAAGGAAGGAAGGAAAAAAGGAAGGAAGGAAGAGAGGAAGGAAGGAAAGAAGGAAGGAAGGAAGGAAAAAAGGAAGGAATGAGAAAAGGAAGGAAGGAAGGAAAAAAGGAAGGAAGTTAGAGAGGAAGGAAAGAAAGAAGGAAGGAAAGAAGGAAAAAAGGAAGGAAGGTAGGCAGGAAGGAAGGAAGGAAGGAAGGAAAGAAAGAAGGAAGGGAAAAAGGAAGAGAGGGAAGGAAGGAAGAAAGACAGGAAGGGTGGAAAGGAAGGAGAGAAACAAGGAAAGAAGGAAAAAAGGAAGGAAGGAAAAGAGGAAGGAAGGAAAGAAGTAAATAAGGAAGTAAGGAGGGAAGGAAGGAAGGATGGAAGGAAGGAAGGGAGTAAGGAAGGAAGGAAGAAAAAAAGGAAGGAAGGAAGGAAGGAAAAAGGAAGGAAGGAAGGAAGGGAATAAAGGAATGGAAAGGAGGGGAGTGAAGGGAAGCTGGCAAGTAAGTAAAGAAGTAAGGAATAAAGAAAGGAAGGAAGGATGGAAAGAAGGGAATGGAGGGGAGTGAAGGAAACCTGGCAAGTAGGTAGCGAAGGAAGGAAGGAAGGATGGAAGGAAGGAAGGAATGGGGGAGGTGAGGAAGGAAGGAAGGAATGAGGAAGGGGAGAAAGGAAGGAAGGTAGGAAGAAAGGAAAGAAGGAAGGAAGGAAGGAAAGAAAAAAGGGAAAGGAGGGGAATGAAGGAAACCAGGCAAGTAGGTAGCAAATGAAAGAAGGAAGGATGGAAGAAAGGAAGGAAAGAAGGAAGGAAGGAAGGAAGGAATGAAAAAAGGAAGGAAGGAACTAAGGAAGGAAGGAAGAAACGAAGGAAGGAAAAGAAAGGAGGGAAGGTAATGGAAACCAGGCAAGCAGGTAGGAAAGGAAGGAAGGAAAGGAATGAAGGAAGGAAGGAAGGAAGGAAGGAAAAAAGGAATGAAGGAAGGAAAGAAGGAAAGGAAGGAAGAAAGGAAGGAAGGAAAGAAAGAAAGAATGCAGGAACAAAGGTAGGAAGGAAGGAAGAAAGGGAAATGATGGGAGTGTAGGGAAGCTAGCAATTAAGTAAGGAAGGATGGAAGAAAGGAAGGAAGGATGGCAGGAAGGAAAAAAGGAAGGAAGGAAGGACGGAAAGAAGGAAGGAAGGAAGGAACGAAGGAAGGAAGGAAGGAAGGGAAAGGAGTGGAGTGAAAGAAACCTGGCAAGTAGGTAGTGAAGGAAGGATGGAAGGAAGGAAGGAATGAGGGAGGTGAGGAAGGAAGGAATGAGGGAGGGGAGAAAAAAAGGAAGGAAGGAAGGAAGGAAGCAAGGAAGGAAGGAAGGATGGAAGGAAAGAGGGGAGGAAGGAAAGAATGAGGGAGGGGAGAAAGGAAGGCAGAAATGAAGGAAGGAAGGAAGGAAGGAAAGAAAGAAGGAAGGAAGGAAAGAAGGAGGGGAAAAAGGAAGGGAGGGAAGTAATGAAGGAATGAAGGAAGGAAGGAAAGAAGGAAGGAAGGAAGGGAGGGAAGGAAGCAAAGAAGGAAGGAAAAAAGGAAGGAAGGAAGAGTGGAAGGAAGGAAAGAAGGAAGGAAGGAAAAAAGGAAGGAAGGAAGGAAGAAAGGAAGGAAAGAAGGGAGTAAGGAAGGAAGGAAGGAGAAAAGGAAGGATGGAAGGAAGAAAGGAAGGAAAAAAGGAAAGAAGGAAAGGAAGGAAGGAAGGAAGGAAGGAAGGATGGAAGGAAGGAAGGAAAGAAGGAAAGACAAAAAAAAGTAAGGAAAGAAAGAAGCAAAGGAAGGAAAGAAGGAAGGAACGAAGGAAAGAAGGAAAGGAAAGAAGGAAAAAAGGATGGAAAGAAAAAAGGAAAGAAAGAAGGAAGGAAGATAGGAAGGAAGGAAGGAAGGGAATAAAGGAATGGAAAGTAGGGGAGTGAAGGGAAGCTGGCAAGTAAGTAAAGAAGTAAGGAATAAAGAAAGGAAGGAATGGAAGAAGGAAAACAGGAAGGAAGGAAGGAAGAAAGAAAGGAAGGAAGGAAGGATGAAAGGAAGGGAAAGGAGGGAAGGTAAAGGAAACCTAGCAAGCAGGTAAAAAAAAAAGGATGGAAAGAAGGAAAGGAAGGAAGGAAGGAAGGAAGGAAAAAAAGAAGGAAGGAAAGAAGGAAAGGAAAGAAGGAAGGAAGGAAGAAAGGAAGGAAGGAAGGAAAGAAAGAATGCAGGAAAAAGGTAGGAAGTAAGGAAGAAAGGGAAAGGATGGGAGTGTAGAGAAGTTGGCAATTAAGTAAGGAAGGAAAGAAGGAACAAAGGAAGGAAGGATGACAGGAAGGAAGGAAGAAATGAGGGAGGGGAGAAAGGAAGAAAGAAAGGAAGGAAGGAAGGACGGAAAGAAGGAAGGAAGTAAGGAAGGTAGGAAGGATCGAAGGAAGGAAAAGGATGGGAGTGAAGGAAACCTGGCAAGTAGGTAGTGAAGGAAGGAAGGAAGGAAGGAAGGAAGGTTGGAAGGAATAATTGAGGGAGGTGAGGAAGGAAGGAATGAGGGAGGGGAAAAGGGAAGGAAGGAAGGAAGGAAGGAAGAAAGGAAGGAAGGAAGGAAAGATGGAGGGGAAAAAGGAAGGGAGGGAAGAAAGTAAGTTAGAAAGGAAGGGAGGGAAGGAAGGAAGGAAGGAAGGAAGGAAGGAAGGAAAAAAGGAAGGAAGGAAGAGAGGAAGGAAGGAAAGAAGGAATAAAGGAAAGAAGGAAAAAAGGAAGGAAGGAAGGCAGGCAGGAAAGAAGGAAGGAATGAAGGAAAGAAAGAAGGAAGGGAAAAAGGAAGGAAGGGAAGGAAGGAAGGAAGACAGGAAGGGAGGAAAGGAAGGAAAGAAACAAGGAAGGATGGAAAAAAGGAAGGAAGGAGAAGAGGAAGGAAGGAAAGAAGGAAGGAAGGAAAGAAGGATGGAAGGAAGGAAGGAAGCAAGGAAGGAAGGAAGGAAGGAAGGAAGGAAGGAAGGAAAAAAGGAAGGAAGGAAAAAAGGAAGGAAGGAAGGAAGGGAGTAAGGAATGAAGGAAGGAAAAAAGGAAGGAAGGAAGGGAATAAAGGAATGGAACGGAGGGGAGTGAAGGGAAGCTGGCAAGTAAGTAAAGAAGTAAGGAATAAAGAATGGAAGGAAGGAAGGAAGGAAGGAAGGAAGGAAGGAAGGAAGGAAGGTAGGAAGGAAGGAAGGAAGGAAGGAAGGAAGGAAGGAAAGAATGAAAGAAGGGAAAGGAGGGGAGTGAAGGAAACCTGCAAGTAGGTAGCGAAGGAAGGAAGGAACGAAGGAAGGATGGAAGGAAGGAAGGAAGGAATGAGGGAGGTGAGGAAGGAAGGAAGGAAGGAAGGGGAGAAAGGAAGGAAGGTAGGAAGAAAGGAAAGAAGGAAGGAAGGCAGGAAAGAAGGAAGAAAAAAAGGAAGGAAGTGAATAAAGGAATGGAAGGAGGGGAGTGAAAGGAAACTGGCAAGTAAGTAAAGAAATAAGGAATAAAGAAAGGAAGGAAGTAAGGAAGGAAGGATGGAAGGAAGGAAGGAAGGAAGGAAGGAAGGAAGGAAGGAAAGATGGAAAGGAAGGAAGGAAGGAAGGAAGGAAGGAAGGAAGGAAGGAAGGAAGGAAAGAAGGATGGAAGGAAGGAAGGAAAAAAGGAAGGAAGGAAGAAAGGAACGAAGGAAGGAAGGAAGGGAGTAAGGAAGGAAGGAAAAAAGGAAGGAAGGAAAAAAGGATGGAAGGAAGGGAATAAAGGAATGGAAAGGAGGGGAGTGAAGGGAAGCTGGCAAGTAAGTAAAGAAGTAAGGAATAAAGAAAGGAAGGAAGGAAGGAAGGAAGGTAGGAAGGAAGGAAAGAAGGAAGGAAGGAAGGAAGGAAGGAAGGAAGGAAGGAAGGAAAGAATGAAAGAAGGGAAAGGAGGGGAGTGAAGGAAACCTGCAAGTAGGTAGCGAAGGAAGGAAGGAACGAAGGAAGGATGGAAGGAAGGAAGGAAGGAATGAGGGAGGTGAGGAAGGAAGGAAGGAAGGGGAGAAAGGAAGGAAGGTAGGAAGAAAGGAAAGAAGGAAGGAAGGCAGGAAAGAAGGAAGAAAAAAAGGAAGGAAGTGAATAAAGGAATGGAAGGAGGGGAGTGAAGGGAAACTGGCAAGTAAGTAAAGAAATAAGGAATAAAGAAAGGAAGGAAGTAAGGAAGGAAGGAATAAAGGAAGGAAGGAAGGAGCGAAGGAAAGAATGAAGGAAGGAAGGAATGAATGAAGGAAGGAAGGAAGGATGGAAGGAAGGAAGGAAAGAAGGAAAAAGGAAGGAAGGAAAGAAGGAAAGAAGGAAAGGAAGGAAGGAAGGAAGGAAGGAAGGAAGGAAAGAAGGAAAAAAGGAAGGAAGGAAGGAAAGAAGGAAAGGAAGGAAGGAAAAAAAGGAAAGGAAGTAAGGAAGGAAGAAAGGAAGAAATGAAAGAAAGAAAGAAAGAAAGAAAGAAAGAAAGAAAGAAGGCAGGAAGAAAGGTAGGAAGCAAGGAAGAAAGGGAAAGGATGGGAGTGTAGGGAAGCTGGCAATTAAGTGAGGAAGGATGGAAGAAAGGAAGGAAGGATGGCTGGAAGGAAGGAAGGACGGAAATAAAGAAGGAAGGATGGATGGAAGGAAGGATGGAAGGAAGGAAGGAATGAGGGAGGTGAGGAAGGAAGGAAGGAATGAGGGAGGGGAGAAAGGAAGGAAGGAAGGAAGAAAGGAAGGAAGGAAGGAAGGAAGGAAGGAAAGAGGGGAGGAAGGAATGAGGGAGGGGAGAAAGGAAGGAAGAAATGAAGGAAGGAAGGAAGGAAGGAAGGAAGGAAGGAAGGGAAGGAAGGGAGTAAGGAAGGAAGGAAGGAAAAAAGGTAGGAAGGAAGGAAGGAAAAAAGAAAGGAAGGAAGGAAGGAAGGAAAGAAGGAAAAAAGGAAAGAAGGAAGGGAAAGAAGGAAGGAAGAAAGGAAAGAAGGAAAAACTAAGGTAGGAAGGAAGGAAGGAAGGAAGGGAATAAAGGAATGGAAAGGAGGGGAGTGAAGTTAATCTGGCAATTAAGTAAAGAAGTAAGAAATAAAGATAGGAAGGAAGGAAGGAAGGAAGGAAGGAAGGAAGGAAGGAAGGAAGGAAGGAAGGAAGGAAGCAAAAAAGGGAAAGGAGGGAAGGGAAAGGAAACCTAGCAAGCAGGTAGGAAAGGAAGGAAGGAAAGAAGGAAAGGAAGGAAGGAAGGAAGGAAGGAAGGAAGGAAGGAAGGAAGAAAGGAAAGGAAAGAAGGAAGAACGGAAGGAAGGAAAGAAAAAAGGCAGGAAGAAAGGTAGGAAGGAAGGAAGAAAGGGAAAGGATGGGAGTGTAGAGAAGCTGGCAATTAAGTAAGGAAGGAAGGAAGAAAGGAAGGAATGAAGAAATGAGGGAGGGGAGAAAGGAAGGAAGAAAGGAAGGAAGGAAGGACGGAAAGAAGGAAGGAAGGAAGGTAGGAAGGATCGAAGGAAGGAAAAGGATTGGAGTGAAGGAAACCTGGCAAGTAGGTAGTGAAAGAAGGAAGGAAGGAAGGAAGGAAGGAAGGAAGGAAGGAAGGAAGGACGGATGGAAGGAAGGAATGAGGGAGGTGAGGAAGGACGGAATGGGGGAGGGGAGAAAGGAATGAAGGAAGGAAGAAAGGAAGGAAGGAAGGAAGGAAAGAAGGAGGGGAAAAAGGAAGGGAGGGAGGGAAGGAAGGAAGTTAGACAGGAAGGGAGGGAAGGAAGGAAGGAAGGAAGAGAGGAAGGAAGGAAAGAAGGAAGGAAGGAAAGAAGGAAAAAAGGAAGGAAGGAAGGCAGGAAGGAAGGAAGGAAAGAAAGAAGGAAGGGAAAAAGGAAGGAAGGAAAGAAAGAAGGAAGGGAAAAAGGAAGGGAGGGAAGGAAGGAAGACAGGAAGGTAGGGAAGGGAGGAAACAAGGAAGGAAGGAAAAACGGAAGGAAGGAAGACAGGAAGGAAGGAAAGAAGGAAGGAAGGAAGGAAAAAAGGAAGGAGGAAAGGAAGGAAGGACGGAAGGGAATTAAGGAAAAAAGGAAGGAATGAAAAAAGGAAGGAAGGAAAAAGGGAAGGAAGGAAGGGAATAAAGGAATGGAAAGGAGGGGAGTGAAGGGAAGCTGGCACGTAAGTAAAGAAGTAAGGAATAAAGAAAGGAAGGAAGGAAGAAAGGAGGGAAGGAAAGAAGGAAGGAAGGAAGGAACGAATGAAGGAAGGAAGGATGGAAGGAAGAAAGGAAAGAAGGAAAAAGGAAGGAAGGAAAGAAGGAAAGGAAGGAAGGAAGGAAAGAAGGAAAAAAGGAAGGAAGGAAGGAAAGAAGGAAAGAAAGGAAGGAAAAAGGGAAGGAAGGAATGGAAAGGAGGGGAGTGAAGGGAAGCTGGCAAGTAAGGAAGGAAGGAAGGAAGGGAGGAAGGAAGGAAGGAAGGAAGGAAGGAAGGATGGAAAAAAAGGAAGGACGGAAGGAAAAAAGGAAGGAAGGAAGGAAGGAAAAAAGGAAAGAAGGAAAGGAAGGAAGGCAGGAAGGAAGGAAAGAAGGAAGGAAGGAAGGAAAAAAGGAAGGAAGGAAAGGAGTGGAGGAAAGGAAAAAAAATGATAGAAGGGTAAAGATATAAAGGAAGGTAGGGATGAAGAAAGAATAGAAGGAAATGGTGATGGAGAGGGGGGAAGGAAGGAAAGAAGAGAGGAAAGAGAGGAACGACATGGAAGTGAAGGAAAGGAAGAAACTTTTGAATGTAGTGATCTTTAGTGTAGTGATCTTCGGTCTTGTCTCCACCCAAAATAAGAGCAGTCTGCAAACCAGTGAAATTTCCTACCAAAAGCTTTCAGTAGATCAATTCAAATATTTTAACACCAGTGTTCGTTGTTCAATCATCATAAATCCAATCTGCAATCATTGGCACAGCAAGTACGTCAATTCCAAATGAACCATGTCATGATCTCTAAACAACACTGGAAGTGTCAAGCTTGAAAATGTCAAGATCATCTTTCCTTTTCTTAAATCCATTACAATCTCCTCTGCCAAAGGCAGTTTACCTCATTTCCTGCACTATCTGCTTTATTTTATTTTTCAACATTTTCTTTCCCGCTTTGAAAAAAAAACCGCTTCGGCTGTGCTGTGATTTTCAGTGTTTGAGAAACTGATGTTTTCGTACTCTGCTCACAGTGGAATTTCTTCTCCAGCATGGGGAGACCAGAACAAGGGATGTACCCTTGTTCTTGCGATGCATGGGGAGACCAGAACAAGGGATGTACGCTGTAATTGCGATGCAGGTTCTGCTCTTCTAAAGCCCGCTCATGATCTGTGATCCATAGAGCATCTTCATCTCTCATTCTTTGTGGGAGTCGTCCTAAATCACCATGCGCTTCTTGATTCCAAAGTGTGGGAAGACACAAGGGTCTTCTTAGAAAGAGGTGGAGATCATACACATATGGTGTTTCAGCATGAGCTAACATATCTAGCATCCCTTAAGCACGGTGTTTGGTGGACACAAAAATGACAACAAATCAGAAGGCTTCACAATGCCTCGCAATAGATGTAGAAGCAAAGAAGTTTTTTTTCTTCCCTCGCATGAAAAAATTCCAGATTTAACTGATTCACTTAGGTTTGTATCAACATCTAGACGGATTAGCACAGGTTCAGTAAGACGTGCACGTTCACATTCTAGCAGCATTTTCGAAAGAGTGCCTGAGAAAACCAAGGTTAGGCTATTTTCTGGAATGCGGGCTAGGATCTCATGCAGCTGCTCAGCCAATGTTTGTCTGCTTCATCATAAACGACATACTCCACACTGCGTAATTTCAGAATCCTGTTGTGCATCAGAATTTTAAGGTAGTGCAGGTAACTGATCTTCTACCTTGTCCCCACCCAAAATTACTGCAGTTTGCAAATTTTCCTAACGAAAGTAAAATTAATTCAAATATTTTAACCCATGCTCCCTGAACACCAGTGTTCGTTGCTCACTGGTTCAATCATAATAAATCCAATCTGCAATCATTGGCACAGCAAGTAAGCCAATTCCAAATGAACCATGTCATGATCTCTAAACAACGCAGGAAGTGTCAAGCTTGAAAGTGTCAAGATCATGTTTCCTTTTCTTAAATCCATTACACTCTCCTCTGCCAAAGGCAGTTTACCTCATTTCCTGCACTATCTGCTTTATTTTATTTTTCAGCATTTTCTTTCCCGCTTTGAAAAAAAACCGCTACGGCTGTGCTGTGATTTTCTGTGTTTGAGAATCTGCTGTTTTCGTACTCTGCTCAGAGAGTAAATTCTTCTCCAGCTTGGGAAAACCAGAAAAAGGGATGTACTCCCAACTGTAATTGCGATGCAAGTTCTACTCTCCTAAAGCACGCCCATGATCTGTGATCGATAGAGCATCTTCATCTATCAATCTTTGTGGGACTCGTCCTAAATCACCATGCGCTTCTTGATTCCAAAGTGTGGGAAGACACAAGGGTCCTCCTAGAAAGAGGTGGAGATCAGACATATAAGGTGTTTCAGCATGAGCTACCATATCTAGCATCCCTTTCAGCACGGTGTATGGTGGACACAAAAATTACAACAAATCAGAAGGCTTCACAATGCCGCGCAATAGATGTAGAAGCAAATCAATTTTTTTCTTCCCACGCATGAAAAAATGCCAGATTTAACTGATTCACTTAGCTTTGTATCAATATCTAGACGAATTAGCACAGGTTCAGTAAGACGTGCACGTTCACATTCTAGCAACATCTTGGAAAGAGTGCCTGAGAAAACCAAGGTTAGGCTATTTTCTAGAATGCGGGCTAGGATCTCATGCAGCTGCTCAGCCAACGTTTGTCTGCTTCATCATAAACGACATATTCCACACTGCGTAACAACAGATTCCTGTTGTGCATCAGAATTTTAAGGTAGTGCAGGTAACTGATCTTCTATCTTGTCCCCACCCAAAATAACTGCAGTTTGCAAATTTTCCAACCGAAAGTAATATTAATTCAAATATTTTAACCCATGCTCTCAGAACACCAGTGTTCGTTGCTCACTGGTTCAATCATAATAAATCCAATCTGCAATCATTGGCACAGCAAGTAAGTCAATTCCAAATGAACCATGTCATGAACTCTAAACAACGCCGGAAGTGTCAAGCTTGAAAGTGTCAAGATCATCTTTCCTTTTCTTAAATCCTTTACACTCTCCTCTGCCAAAGGCAGTTTACCTTTATTTCCTGCACTATCTGCTTTATTTTATTTTTCAGCATTTTCTTTCCAGCTTTGAAAAAAATACCGCTTCGGTTGTGCTGTGATTTTCTGTGTTTGAGAATCTGCTGTTTTCGTACTCTGCTCCGTGTGGAATTTGAGCATCTTCATCTATCAATCAATAGGGAGGGGAGAAAGGAAGGAAGAAATGAAGGAAGGAAGGAAGGAAGGAAGGAAAGAAGGAGGGGAAAAAGGAAGTGAGGGATGGAAGGAAGGAAGGAAGAGAGGAAGGAAGGAAATAAGTTAGGAAGGAAGGAAGGAAGGAAAAAAAAGAAATGGAAAGGAGGGGAGTGAAGGGAAGCTGGCAAGTAAGTAAATAAGTAAGGAATAAAGAAAGGAAGGAAGGAAGGAAAGAAAGAAAGAAGGAAAGGAAGGCCGGAAGGAAGGAAGGAAGGAAGGAAAGAAGGAAAAAAGGAAGGAAAGTAGGAAAAAAGGAAGGAAGGATGGAAGGAAGGAAGGAAGGAAGGAAGGAAAAAAGGAAGGAAGGAAGAGAAAGGAGGGGAGTGAAGGAAACCTGGCAAGTAGGTAGCGAAGGAAGGAAGGAATGAGGGAGGTGAGGAAGGAAAGAAGGAATGAGGGAGGGGAGAAAGGAAGGAAGGAAGAAAGGAAGAAAGGAAAGAAGGAGGGAAGGAAGGAAAGAGGGGAGGAAGGAAGGAAAGAAGGAATGAGGGAGGGGAGATAGGAAGCAAGAAATGAAGGAAGGAAGGAAGGAAATAAGGAAGGGGAAAAAGGAAAGGAGGCAAAGAAGGAATAAGGAAAACAGACAGGAAGGGAGGGAAGGAAGTAAGGAATGAAGGAAGAAAGCAAGGAAAGAAGGAAGGAAGGAAGGAAGGAAGGAAGGAAGGAAAAAAGGAAGGAAGGAATGAAAGAAGGAAGAGAAAGGAGGGGAATGAAGAAAACCTGGCAAGTAGGTAGCGAAGGAAGGAAGGATGGAAGGAAGGAAGGAATGAGGGAGATGAGGAAGGAAGGAAGGATAGAGGGAGGGGAGAAAGGAAGGAAGAATGATGAAAGGAAAGAAGGAAGGAAGGAAAGAAGGAAGGAAGGAAAAAGGGGAGGAAGGAAAGAATGAGGGAGGGGAGAAAGGAAGGAAGAAATGAAGGAAGGAAGGAAGGAAGGAAGGAAGGAAAAAAAGAAGGAAGGAAGGAAGGAAGGAAGGAAGGAAGGAAGAAAGGAAGGAAAAAAGGAAGGAAGGAAGGAAGGAGGGAAGGAGGGGAGTGAAGGAAACCAGGTAAGTAGGTAGCAAAGAAAGGAAGGAAAGATGGAAGGAAGGAAGGAAGGAAAGAAGGAAAGGAAGGAAGGAAAGAAGGAAAAAAGGAAGGAAGGAAGGAAAGAAGGAAGGAAAGAAGGAAGGAAAGAAGGAAAAAAGAAAGGAAGCAAGGAAAGAAGGAAAGGAAGGAAGGAAAAATGGAAGGAAGGAAGAAAGAATGAAAGGAAGGAAGGAAGGAAAGAAGGAAAAAAGGAAGGAAGGAAGGAAGGAAAGAAAGGGAAGGAAGGAAGGAAGGAAGGAAGGAAGGAAGAAAGGAAGGAAGGAAGGAAGGAAAGAAGGAGGGGAAAAAGGAAGTGAGGGATGGAAGGAAGGAAGAGAGGAAGGAAGGAAATAAGTTAGGAAGGAAGGAAGGAAGGAAAAAAAAGAAATGGAAAGGAGGGGAGTGAAGGGAAGCTGGCAAGTAAGTAAATAAGTAAGGAATAAAGAAAGGAAGGAAGGAAGGAAAGAAAGAAAGAAGGAAAGGAAGGCCGGAAGGAAGGAAGGAAAGAAGGAAAAAAGGAAGGAAAGTAGGAAAAAAGGAAGGAAGGATGGAAGGAAGGAAGGAAGGAAGGAAGGAAGGAAAAAAGGAAGGAAGGAAGAGAAAGGAGGGGAGTGAAGGAAACCTGGCAAGTAGGTAGCGAAGGAAGGAAGGAATGAGGGAGGTGAGGAAGGAAGGAAGGAATGAGGGAGGGGAGAAAGGAAGGAAGGAAGAAGAAAAAGAAAGGAAAGAAGGAGGGAAGGAAGGAAAGAGGGGAGGAAGGAAGGAAAGAAGGAATGAGGGAGGGGAGATAGGAAGCAAGAAATGAAGGAAGGAAGGAAGGAAATAAGGAAGGGGAAAAAGGAATGGAGGCAAAGAAGGAATAAGGAAAACAGACAGGAAGGGAGGGAAGGAAGTAAGGAATGAAGGAAGGAAGCAAGGAAAGAAGGAAGGAAGGAAGGAAGGAAGGAAGGAAGGAAGGAAGGAAAAAAGGAAGGAAGGAATGAAAGAAGGAAGAGAAAGGAGGGGAATGAAGAAAACCTGGCAAGAAGGTAGCGAAGGAAGGAAGGATGGAAGGAAGGAAGGAATGAGGGAGGTGAGGAAGGAAGGAAGGATAGAGGGAGGGGAGAAAGGAAGGAAGAATGATGAAAGGAAAGAAGGAAGGAAGGAAAGAAGGAAGGAAGGAAAAAGGGGAGGAAGGAAAGAATGAAAGAGGGGAGAAAGGAAGGAAGAAATGAAGGAAGGAAGGAAGGAAGGAAGGAAAGAAGGAAGGAAGGAAGGAAGGAAGGAAGGAAGGAAGGAAGGAAGGAAGAAAGGAAGGAAAAAAGGAAGGAAGGAAGGAAGGAGGGGAGTGAAGGAAACCAGGTAAGTAGGTAGCAAAGAAAGGAAGGAAGGATGGAAGGAAGGAAGGAAGGAAAGAAGGAAAGGAAGGAAGGAAAGAAGGAAAAAAGGAAGGAAGGAAAGAAGGAAGGAAAGAAGGAAAAAAGAAAGGAAGCAAGGAAAGAAGGAAAGGAAGGAAGGAAGGAAAAATGGAAGGAAGGAAGAAAGAATGAAAGGAAGGAAGGAAGGAAAGAAGGAAAAAAGGAAGGAAGGAAGGAAAGAAGGGAAGGAAGAAAGGAAGGAAGGAAGGAAGGAAGGAAGGAAGGAAGGAAGGAAGGAAGGAAGGAAGGAAAAAGGAAGGAAGGAAGGAAGGAAGGAAGGAAGGAAGGAAGGAAGGAAGGAAAGAAGGAAGGGAAAGGAGGGGAGTGAAGGAAACCTGGCAAGTAGGTAGGGAAGGAAAGAAGGAAGGATGGAAAGAAGGAAGGAATGAGGGAGGTGTAGAAGGAAGGAAAGAATGAGGGTGGGGAGAAAGGAAGGAAGGAAGGAAGAAAGGAAAGAAGGAAGAAAGGAAAGAAGGAAGGAAAAAAGGAAGGAAGGGAATAAAGGAATGGAAAGGAGGGGAGTGAAGGGAAGCTGGCAAGTAAGTAAAGAATTAAGGAATGAAGGAATGAAGAAATAAAGGAAGGAAGGAAGGAAGGAAGGAAGGAAGGAAGGAAGGAAAAAAGGAAGGAAGGAACTAAGGAAGGAAGGAAGAAAGGAAGGAAGGAAAAGAAAGGAGGGAAGGTAATGGAAACCAGGCAAGCAGGTAGGAAAGGAAGGAAGGAAAGAAGGAAAGGAAGGAAGGAAGGAAGGTGGTAAAAAAGGAAGGAAGGAAGGAAAGAAGGAAAGGAAGGAAGGAAGGAAGAAAGGAAGGAAGGAAAGAAAGAAGGCAGGAAGAAAGGTAGGAAGGAAGGAAGAAAGGGAAATGATCGGAGTGTAGGGAAGCTGGCAATTAAGTAAGGAAGAATGGAAGAAATGAAGGAAGGATGGCAGGAAGGAAGGCAGGCAGGAAGGAAGGAAAGAAAGAAGCAAGGGAAAAAGGAAAAAAGGGAAGGAAGGAAGGAAGCCCGGAAGGGAGGGAAGGAAGGAAGGAATCAAGGAAGGAAGGAAAAAAGGAAGGAAGGAAGGAAGAGATGAAGGAAGGAAAGAAGGAAAGAAGTAAGGGAAAGGAGGGGAGTGAAGGAAACCTGGCAAGTAGGTAGGGAAGGAAAGAAGGAAGGATGGAAAGAAGGAAGGAATGAGGGAGGTGTAGAAGGAAGGAAAGAATGAGGGTGGGGAAAAAGGAAGGAAGGAAGGAAGAAAGGAAAGAAGGAAGAAAGGAAAGAAGGAAGGAAAAAAGGAAGGAAGGGAATAAAGGAATGGAAAGGAGGGGAGTGAAGGGAAGCTGGCAAGTAAGTAAAGAATTAAGGAATGAAGGAATGAAGAAATAAAGGAAGGAAGGAAGGAAGGAAGGAAGGAAGGAAGGAAGGAAAAAAGGAAGGAAGGAACTAAGGAAGGAAGGAAGAAAGGAAGGAAGGAAAAGAAAGGAGGGAAGGTAATGGAAACCAGGCAAGCAGGTAGGAAAGGAAGGAAGGAAAGAAGGAAAGGAAGGAAGGAAGGAAGGTGGTAAAAAAGGAAGGAAGGAAGGAAAGAAGGAAAGGAAGGAAGGAAGGAAGAAAGGAAGGAAGGAAAGAAAGAAGGCAGGAAGAAAGGTAGGAAGGAAGGAAGAAAGGGAAATGATCGGAGTGTAGGGAAGCTGGCAATTAAGTAAGGAAGGATGGAAGAAAGGAAGGAAGGATGGCAGGAAGGAAGGCAGGCAGGAAGGAAGGAAGGAAGGAAAGAAAGAAGCAAGGGAAAAAGGAAGGAAGGGAAGGAAGGAAGGAAGCCAGGAAGGGAGGGAAGGAAGGAAGGAATCAAGGAAGAAAGGAAAAAAGGAAGGAAGGAAGGAAGAGATGAAGGAAGGAAAGAAGGAAGGAAGGAAGGAAAAAAGGAAGGAAGAAAGGCAGGAAGGAAGAAAGGAAGGAAGGAAGGAAGGAAGGGAGTAAGGAAAAAAGGAAGGAAGGAAAAAAGGAAGGAAGGAAGGAAAAAGGGAAGGAAGGAAGGGAATAAAGGAATGTAAAGGAGGGGAGTGAAGGGAAGCTGACAAGTAAGTAAAGATGTAAGGAATAAAGAAAGGAAGGAAGTAAGGAAGGAAGGGAAAGGAGGGGAGTGAAGGAAACCAGGCAAGTAGGTAGCAAAGGAAGGAAGGAAGGATGTAAGGAAGGAAGGAAGGGAATAAAGTTTTGGAAAGGAGGGGAGTGAAGGGAAGCTAGCAAGTAAGTAAAGAAGTAAGGAATAAAGAAAGGAAGGAAGGAAGGATGGAAGGAAGGAAGGAAGGAAGGAAAGATGGAAAGGAAGGAAAGAAGGAAAAAAGGAAGGAAGGAAAGAAGGAAGGAAGGAAGGAATAAAGGAAGGAAGGAAGGAAAGAAGGAGGGGAAAAAGGAAGGGAGGCAAAGAAGGAATAAGGAAAAAAGACAGGAAGGGAGGGAAGGAATTAAGGAATTAAGAAAGGAAGCAAGGAAGGAAGGAAAAAAGGAAGGAAGGAAGGAAGAGAGGAAGGAAGGAAGGAAAAAAGGATGGAAGGAAGGAAGAAAGGAAGGAAAGAAATGGAAAGGAGGTGAGTGAAGGGAAGCTGGAAGTAAGTAAAGAAGTAAAGAATAAAGAAAGGAAGGAAGGAAGGAAGGATTGAAGGAAGGAAGGAAGCAAAGAAGGAAGGATGGAAAGAAGGAAAAAAGGAAGGAAGGAAGAAAAGAAGGAAAGGAAGGAAGAAAGGAAGGAAGGAAGGAAGGAAGGAAGGAAAAAAGGAAGGAAGGAAGGAAAGAAGGAAGGGAAAGGAGGGGAGTGAAGGAAACCAGGCAAGTAGGTAGCAAAGGATGGAAGGATGGAAGAAAGGAAGTAAGGAAGGAAGGAAGGAAGGAAGGAAATAAAGTTATGGAAAGGAGGGAAGTGATGGGAAGCTGGCAAGTAAGTAAAGAAGTAAGGAATAAAGAAAGGAAGGAAGGATGGAAGGAAAGAAGGAAGGAAGGAAGGAAGGAAGGAAGGATGGAAGGAAGGAAGTAAGGAAGGAATTAAGGAAGGAAAGAAAGAAGGAAAGGAAGGAAGGAAGGAAGTAAGGAAGGAAAGAAGGAAAAAAGGAAGGAAGGAAAGAAGGAAAGGAAGGAAGGAAGGAAAGAAGGAAGGAAGGAAAAAAGGAAAAAAGGAAGGAAGGAAGGAAAGAAGGAAAGGAAGGAAGGAAAAAAGGAAGGAAGGAAGAAAGAAATGAAGGAAGGAAGGAAGTAAAGAAGGAAAAATGGAAGGAAGGAAGGAAGGAATGAAAGGAAGGAAGGAAAAAAGGAAGGAAGGAAGGAAGGAAAAAAGGAAGGAAGGAACTAAGGAAGGAAGGAAGGAAAAGAAAGGAGGGAAGGTAATGGAAACCAGGCAAGCAGGTAGGAAAGGAAGGAAGGAAAGAAGGAAAGGAAGGAAGGAAGGAAGGTGGTAAAAAAGGAAGGAAGGAAGGAAGGAAAGAAGGTAATGAAGGAAGGAATGAAGAAAGGAAGGAAGGAAAGAAAGAAGGCAGGAAGAAAGGTAGGAAGGAAGGAAGAAAGGGAAATGATCGGAGTGTAGGGAAGCTGGCAATTAAGTAAGGAAGGATGGAAGAAAAGAAGGAAGGATGGCAGGAAGGAAAACAGGCAGGAAGGAAGGAAGGAAGGAAAGAAAGAAGAAAGGGAAAAAGGAAGGAAGGGAAGGAAGGAAGCCAGGAAGGGAGGGAAGGAAGGAAGGAATCAAGGAAGAAAGGAAAAAAGGAAGGAAGGAAAAAAGGAAAAAAGGAAGGAAGGAAGGAAAGAAGGAAAGGAAGGAAGGAAAAAAGGAAAAAAGGAAAAAAGGAAGGAAGGAAGCTGGCAAGTAAGTAAAGAATTAAGGAATAAAGAAAGGAAGGAAGGATGGAAGGAAAGAAGGAAGGAAGGAAGGAAGGAAGGAAGGAAAGAAGGAAAGGAAGGAAGGAAGGAAAGAAGGAAAGGAAGGAAGGAAGGAAGGAAGGAAAGAAGGAAAGAAGGAAAAAAGGAAGGAAAAAAGGAAGGAAGGAAGAAAGAAATGAAGGAAGGAAGGAAGGAAGGAAAGAAGGAAAAATGGAAGGAAGGTAGGAAGGAAGGAAGGAAGGAAGGAAAGGAAGGAAGGAAAAAAGGAAGGAAGGAAAGAAGAGAATAAAGGAATGTAAAGGAGGGAAGTGAAGGGAAGCTGGCAAGTAATTAAAGAAGTAAGGTATAAAGAAAGAAAGGAAGGAAGGAAGGGAAAGGAGGGGAGTGAAGGAAACCTGGCAAGTAGGTAGCGAAAGAAAGAAGGAAGGATGGAAAGAAGGAAGGAATGAGGGAGGTGTAGAAGGAAGGAAAGAATGAGGGAGGGGAGAAAGGAAGGAAGAAAGGAAAGAAGGAAGGAAGGAAAGAAGGAAGGAAAAAGGGAAGGAAGGGAATAAAGGAATTGAAAGGAGGGGAGTGAAGGGAATCTGGCAAGTAAGTAAAGAATTAAGGAATGAAGGAATGAATGAAGGAAGGAAGGAAGGAAAAAAGGAAGGAAGGAACTAAGAAAGGAAGGAAGAAAGGAAGGAAGGAAGGAAAAGAAAGGAGGGAAGGTAATGGAAACCAGGCAAGCAGGTAAGAAAGGAAGGAAGGAAAGAAAGAAAGGAAGGAAGGAAGGAAGGAAGGAAAAAAAAGGAAGGAAGGAAGGAAAGAAGGAAAGGAAGGATAAAAGGAAGAAAGGAAGGAAGGAAAGAAAGAAAGAAGGCAGGAAGAAAGGTAGGAAGGAAGGAAGAAAGGGAAATGATGGGAGTGTAGGGAAGCTGGCAATTAAGTAAGGAAGGATGGAAGAAAGGAAGGCAGGAAGGATGGCAGGAAGGAAGGAAGGCAGGAAGGAAGGAAGGAAGGAAGGAAGGAAGGAAGGAAGGAAGGAAGGAAGGAAGGAAGGAAGGACAGAAAGAAGCAAGGGAAAAAGGAAGGGAGGGAAAGAAGGAAGGAAAAAAGGAAGGAAGGAAGAGAGGAAGGAAGGAAGGAAAGAAGGAAGGAAGGAAGGAAGGAAGGAAAAAAGGAAGGAAGGAAGGAAGAAAGGAAGGAAGGGAGTAAGGAAAAAAGGAAAGAAGGAAAAAAGGAAGGAAGGAAGGAAGGAAAAAGGGAAGGAAGGAAGGAAGGAAGGAAGGAAGGAAGGAAGGGAATAAAGGAATGGAAAGGAGGGGAGTGAAGGAAACCTGACAAGTAGGTAGCGTAAGAAAGAAGGAAGGATGGAAAGAAGGAAGGAATGAGGGAGGTGTAGAAGGAAGGAATGAATGAGGGAGGGGAGAAAGGAAGGAAGGAAGGAAGGAAGAAATGAAAGAAGGAAGGAAAGAAAGAAGGAAGGAAAAAAGGAAGGAAGCGAATAAAGGAATAGGAAAGGAGGGGGGTGTAGGGAAGCTGGCAAGTAAGTAAAGAATTAAGGAATGAAGAAATAAAGGAAGGAAGGAAGGAAGGAAGGAAGGAAGGAAGGAAGGAAGGAAGGAAAAAGGAAGGAAGGAACTATGGAAGGAAGGAAGAAAGGAAGGAAGGAAAAGAAAGGAGGGAAGGTAATGGAAACCAGGCAAGCAGGTAGGAAAGGAAAGAAGGAAAGAAGGAAAGTAAGTAAGGAAGGAAGGTGGTAAAAAAGGAAGGAAGGAAGGAAAAAAGGAAAGGAAGGATGGAAGGAAGGAAGAAAGGAAGGAAGGAAAGAAAGAAAGAAAGAAAGAAAGAAAGAAAGAAAGAAAGAAAGAAAGAAAGAAAGAAAGAAAGAAAGAAAGAAAGAAGGCAGGAAGAAAAGTAGGAAGGAAGGAAGAAAGGGAATTGATGGGAGTGTAGGGAAGCTGGAAATTAAGTAAGGAAGGATGGAAGAAAGGAAGGAAGGTTGGCAGGAAGGAAGGCAGGCAGGAAGGAAGGAAGGAAAGAAAGAAGCAAGGGAAAAAGGAAGGAAGGGAAGGAAGGAAGGAAGGAAGACAGGAAGGGAGGGAAGGAAGGAAGGAAACAAGGAAGGAAGGAAAAAAGGAAGGAAGGAAGGAAGGAAGACATGAAGGAAGGAAAGAAGGAAGGAAGGAAGGAAAAATGGAAGGAAGGAAGGGAGTAAGGAAATAAGGAAGGAAGGAAAAAAGGAAGGAAGGGAGAAGGAAGGGAATAAAGGAATGGAAAGTAGGGGAGAGAAGGGAAGCTGACAAGTAAGTAAAGAAGTAAGGAATAAAGAAAGAAAGGAAGGAAGGAAGGGAAAGGAGGGGAGTGAAGGAAACCAGGCAAGTAGGTAGCAAAGGAAGGAAGGAAGGATGGAAGGAAGGACGGAAGGAAGGAAGGATGGAAGGGAATAAAGTTTTGGAAAGGAGGGGAGTGAAGGGACGCTGGCAAGTAAGTAAAGAAGTAAGGAATAAAGAAAGGAAGGAAGGAAGGATGGAAGGAAGGAAAGAAGGAAGGAAGGAAGAAAGGAAGGAAAGATGGAAAGCAAGGAAAGAAGGAAAAAAGGAAGGAAGGAAGGAAAGAAGGAAGGAAGGAAGAGAGGAATAAAGGAAGGAAGGAACGAAAGAAAGAGGGGAAAAAGGAAGGGAGGCAAAGAAGGAATAAGGAAAAAAGAAAGGAAGGGAGGGAAGGAAGTAAGGAATGAAGAAAGGAAGCAAGGAAGGAAGGAAAAAAGGAATGAAGGAAGAGAGGAAGGAAGGAAAGAAGGAAGGAAGGAAAGAAGGAAGGAAAAAAGGAAGGAAGGAAGGAAGGAAAAAAGGAAGGAAGGAAGGAAGAAAAGAAGGAAAGGAAGGAAGGAAGAAAGGAAGGAAGGAAGGAAAAAAGGAAGGAAGGAAGAAAGGAAAGAAGGAAGGAAAGGAAGGAAGGAAGGAAGTAAGGAAGGAAAGAAGGAATAAAGGAAGGAAGGAAAGAAGGAAACGAAGGAAGGAAGGAAAGAAGGAAGGAAGGAAAGAAGGAAAAAGGAAGGAAGGAAAGAAGGAAAGGAAGGAAGGAAAAAAGGATGGAAGGAAGAAAGAAAGGAAGGAAGGAAGGAAGGAAGGAAGGAAGGAAGGAAGGAAGGAAGGAAGGAAAGAAGGAAAAATGGAAGGAAGGAAGGAAAGAAGGAAAGGAAGTAAGGAAAAAAGGAAGGAAGGAAGGAAGGAAGGAAGGAAGGAAAGAAGAGAATAAAGGAATGTAAAAGAGGGAAGTGAAGGGAAGCTGGCAAGTAATTAAAGAAGTAAGGAATAAAGAA
This sequence comes from Staurois parvus, assembly GCF_062004578.1. Taxonomy (NCBI): domain Eukaryota; kingdom Metazoa; phylum Chordata; class Amphibia; order Anura; family Ranidae; genus Staurois; species Staurois parvus. The sequence continues at coordinate 26,812 of NW_028320404.1, read as the reverse complement.
AGAAAGGAAGGAAGGAAGGGAAAGGAGGGGAGTGAAGGAAACCTGGCAAATAGGTAGCGAAAGATAGAAGGAAGGATGGAAAGAAGGAAGGAATGAGGGAGGTGTAGAAGGACGGAAAGAATGAGGGAGGGGAGAAAGGAAGGAAGAAAGGAAAGAAGGAAGGAAGGAAAGAAGGAAAAAAAAAAGGAAGGAAGGGAATAAAGGAATGGAAAGGAAGGGAGTGAAGGGAAGCTGGCAAGTAAGTAAAGAATTAAGGAATAAAGAAAGGAAGGAGGGAAGTAAGGAAGGAAGGAACGAATGAGGGAAGGAAGGATGGAAGGAAGGAAGGAAAAAAGGAAAAAGGAAGGAAGGAAGGAAAGAAGGATAGGAAGGAAGGAAGGAAAAAAGGAAAGGAAGGAAGGAAGGAAAGAAGGAGAAAAGAAAGGAAGGAAGGAAAGAAGGAACGGAAGGAAGGAAAAAAGGAAGGAAGGAAGGAAGAAAGAAAGAAAGAAAGAAACGAAGGTAGGAAAAAAGGAAGGAAGGGAGGAAGGAAAAAAGGAAGGAAGGAAAAAAGGAAGGAAGGAAGGAAAAAGGGAAAGAAGGACGGGAATAAAGGAATGGAAAGGAGGGGAGTGAAGGGAAGCTGACAAGTAAGTAAAGAAGTAAGGAATAAAGAAAGGAAGGAAGGAAGGAAGGGAAAGGAGGGGAGTGAAGCAAACCAGGCAAGTAGGTAGCAAAGGAAGGAAGGAAGGAAGGAAGGAAGGAAGGAAGGAAGGAAGGATGGGAATAAAGTTTTGGAAAGGAGGGGAGTGAAGGGAAGCTGGCAAGTAAGTAAAGAAGTAAGGAAAAAAGAAAGGAAGGAAGGAAGGATGGAAGGAAGGAAGGAAGGAAGGAAGGAAAGATGGAAAGGAAGTAAAGAAGGAAAAAAGGAAGGAAGGAAGGAAGGAAGGAAGGAAGGAAGGAAGGAAGGAGGGGAGTGAAGGTAACAGGGCAAGTAGGTAGCAAAGAAAGGACGGAAGGATGGAAGGAAGGAAGGAAGGAAGGAAGGAAGGAAGGAAGGAAAGAAGGAAAGGAATGAAGGAAAGAAGGAAAAAAGGAAACAAAGAAGGAAGGAAAGAAGGAAAGATGGAAAGGAAGTAAAGAAGGAAAAAAGGAAGGAAGGAAGGAAAGAAGGAAGGAAGGAAGGAATAAAGGAAGGAAAGAAGGAAGGAAGGAAGGAAGGAAGGAAGGAAGGAAGGAAGGAAAGAAGGAGGGGAAAAAGGAAGGGAGGCAAAAAAGGAATAAGGAAAACAGACAGGAAGGGAGGGAAGGAAGTAAGGAATGAAGAAAGGAAGCAAAAAACGAAGGAAAAAAGGAAGGAAGGAAGAGCGGAAGGAAGGAAGGAAAGAAGGAAGGAAGGAAGGAAAAAAGGAAGGAAGGAAGAAAGGAAGGAAGGAAGGAAAGGAATGGAAAGGAGGGGAGTGAAGGGAAGCTGGAAGTAAGTAAAGAAGTAAAGAATAAAGAAAGGAAGGAAGGAAGGAAGGATTGAAGGAAGGAAGAAAGGAAGGAAGGAAGGAAGGAAAGAAAGAAGGAAGGAAGGAAGGAAAAAAGGAAGGAAGGAAGAAAGGAAGGAAAGGAAGGAAGGAAGGAAGAAAGGAAGGAAGGAAGGAAAAAAGGAAGGAAGGAAGGAAGGAAGGAAGGAAGGAGGGGAGTGAAGGAAACCAGGCAAGTAGGTAGCAAAGAAAGGAAGGAAGGATGGAAGGAAGGAAGGAAGGAAGGAAGGAAGGAAGGAAGGAAGGAAGGAAGGAAAGAAGGAAAGGAATGAAGGAAAGAAGGAAAAAAGGAAACAAAGAAGGAAGGAAGGAAGGAAGGAAGGAAGGAAGGAAAGAAGGAAGGAAAGAAGGAAAAAAGAAAGGAAGCAAGGAAAGAAGGAAAGGAAGGAAGGAAAAAAGGAAGGAAGTAAGAAAGAATGAAGGAAGGAAGGAAGGAAGGAAGGAAGGAAGGAAGGAAAGATGGAAAAAAGGAAGGACGGAAGGAAAGAAGGGAAGGAAGGAATGAAGGAAGGAAGGAAGGAAGAAAGGAAGAAAGGAAGGAAGGAAAAAAGGAAGGAAGGAAGGAAGGAAAGAAGGAAGGGAAAGGAGGGGAGTGAAGGAAACCTGGCAAGTAGGTAGTGAAGGAAAGAAGGAAGGATGGAAAGAAGGAAGGAATGAGGGAGGTGTAGAAGGAAGGAAAGAATGAGGGTGGGGAGAAAGGAAGGAAGGAAGAAAGGAAAGAAGGAAGGAAAAAAGGAAGGAAGGGAATAAAGGAATGGAAAGGAGGGGAGTGAAGGGAAGCTGGCAAGTACGTAAAGAATTAAGGAATGAAGGAATGAAGAAATAAAGGAAGGAAGGAAGGAAAAAAGGAAGGAAGGAACTAAGGAAGGAAGGAAGAAAGGAAGGAAGGAAAAGAAAGGGGGGAAGGTAATGGAAACCAGGCAAGCAGGTAGGAAAGGAAGGAAGGAAAGCAGGAACGGAAGGAAGGAAGGTCGTAAAAAAGGAAGGAAGGAAGGAAAGATGGAAAGGAAGGAAGGAAGGAAGGAAGGAAGAATGGAAGGAAGGAAAGAAAGAAAGCAGGAAGAAAGGTAGGAGGGAAGGAAGAAAGGGAAATGATCAGAGTGTAGGGAAGCTGGCAATTAAGTAAGGAAGGATGGAAGAAAGGAAGGAAGGATGGCAGGAAGGAAGGCAGGCAGGAAGGAAGGAAGAAGGAAGGAAAGAAAGAAGCAAGGGAAAAAGGAAGGAAGGGAAGGAAGGAAGGAAGCCAGGAAGGGAGGGAAGGAAGGAAGGAATCAACGAAGGAAGGAAAAAAGGAAGGAAGGAAGGAAAAGATGAAGGAAGGAAAGAAGGAAGGAAGGAAGGAAAAAAGGAAGGAAGGAAGGGAGTAAGGAAAAAAGGAAGGAAGGAAAAAGGGAAGGAAGGAAGGAAGGGAATAAAGGAATGTAAAGGAGGGGAGTGAAGGGAAGCTGACAAGTAAGTAAAGATGTAAGGAATAAAGAAGGAAGGAAGTAAGGAAGGAAGGGAAAGGAGGGGAGTGAAGGAAACAAGGCAAGTAGGTAGCAAAGGAAGGAAGGAAGGATGGAAGGAAGGAAGGAAGGAAGGAAGGGAATAAAGTTTTGGAAAGGAGGGGAGTGAAGGGAAGCTGGCAAGTAAGTAAAGAAGTAAGGAATAAAGAAAGGAAGGAAGGAAGGAAGGAAAGATGGAAAGGAAGGAAAGAAGGAAAAAAGGAAGGAAGGAGGGAAGGAAAGAAGGAAGGAAGGAAGGAAGGAATAAAGGAAGGAAGGAAGGAAGGAAGGAAGGAAGGAAGGAAAGAAGGAGGGGAAAAAGGAAGGGAGGCAAAGAAGGAATAAGGAAAACAGACAGGAAGGGAGGGAAGGAATTAAGGAATGAAGAAAGGAAGCAAGGAAGGAAGGAAAAAAGGAAGGAAGGAAGGAAGAGAGGAAGGAAGGAAGGAAAAAAGGATTGAAGGAAGGAAGAAAGGAAGGAAGGGAGTAAAGGGAAGCTGGAAGTAAGTAAAGAATTAAGAATAAAGAAAGGAAGGAAGGAAGGAAGGATTGAAGGAAGGAAGGAAGGAAGGAAAGAAGGAAGGATGGAAGGAAGGAAAAAAGGAAGGAAGGAAGAAAAGAAGGAAAGGAAGGAAGGAAGAAAGGAAGGAATGAAGGAAAAAAATGGAAGGAAGGAAAGAAGGAAGGGAAAGGAGGGGAGTGAAGGAAACCAGGCAAGTAGGTAGCAAAGGACGGAAGGATGGAAGAAAGGAAGGAAGGAAGGAAGGAAGGAAATAAAGTTATGGAAAGGAGGGAAGTGATGGGAAGCTGGCAAGTAAGTAAAGAAGTAAGGAAAAAAGGAAGGAAGGATGGAAGGAAAGAAGGAAGGAAGGAAGGAAAGAAGGAAAGGAAGGAAGGAAGTAAGGAAGGAAAGAAGGAAAAAAGGAAGGAAGGAAGGAAAGAAGGAAGTAAGGAAAAAAGGAAGGAAGGAAGGAAGGAAAGAAGGAAAAGAAGGAAGGAAAAAAGGAAGGAAGGAAGAAAAAAAGGAAGGAAGGAAGGAAAGAAGGAAAAATGGAAGGAAGGAAGGAAGGAAGGAAAGGAAGGAAAGAAAAAAGGAAGGAAGGAAGGAAAGAAGAGAATAAAGGAATGTAAAGGAGGGAAGTGAAGGGAAGCTGGCAAGTAATTAAAGAAGTAAGGAATAAAGAAAGAAAGGAAGGAAGGAAGGGAAAGGAGGGGAGTGAAGGAAACCTGGCAAGTAGGTAGCGAAAGAAAGAAGGAAGGATGGAAAGAAGGAAGGAATGAGGGAGGTGTAGAAGGAAGGAAAGAATGAGGGAGGGGAGAAAGGAAGGAAGAAAGGAAAGAAGGAAGGAAGGAAAGAAGGAAGGAAAAAAGGAAGGAAGGGAATAAAGGAATGGAAAGGAGGGGAGTGAAGGGAAGCTGGCAAGTAAGTAAGGAATGAAGGAAGGAAGGAAGGAAGGAAGGAAGGAAGGAAGGAAGGAAAAAAGGAAGGAAGGAACTAAGAAAGGAAGGAAGAAAGGAAGGAAGGAAGGAAAAGAAAGGAGGGAAGGTAATGGAAACCAGGCAAGCAGGTAGGAAAGGAAGGAAGGAAAGAAGGAAAGGAAGGAAGGAAGGAAGGAAGGAAGGAAGGAAGGAAGGAAGGAAAAAAAGAAGGAAGGAAGGAAAGAAGGAAAGGAAGGATAAAAGGAAGAAAGGAAGGAAAGAAAGAAAGAAAGAAAGAAAGAAAGAAAGAAGGCAGGAAGAAAGGTAGGAAGGAAGGAAGAAAGGGAAATGATGGGAGTGTAGGGAAGCTGGCAATTAAGTAAGGAAGGATGGAAGAAAGGAAGGAAGGATGGCAGGAAGGAAGGAAGGCAGTAAGGAAGGAAGGAAGGAAGGAAGGAAGGACAGAAATAAGCAAGGGAAAAAGGAAGGGAGGGATGGAAGGAAGGAAGGAAGGAAGACAGGAAGTGAGGGAAGGAAGGAAGGAAACAAGGAAGGAAGGAAAAAAGAAAGGAAGGAAGAGAGGATGGAAGGAAAGAAGGAAGGAAGGAAGGAAGGAAGGATAAAAGGAAGGAAGGAAGGAAGAAAGGAAGGAAGGGAGTAAGGAAAAAAAGGAAGGAAGGAAAAAAGAAAGGAAGGAAGGAAGGAAGGAAAAAGGGAAGGAAGGAAGGAATGAAGGGAATAGAGGAATGGAAAGGAGGGGAGTGAAGGAAACCTGTCAAGTAGGTAGCGAAAGAAAGAAGGAAGGATGGAAAGAAGGAAGGAATGAGGGAGGTGTAGAAGGAAGGAAAGAATGAGGGAGGGGAGAAAGGAAGGAAGGAAGGAAGAAACGAAAGAAGGAAGGAAGGAAAGAAGGAAGGAAAAAAGGAAGGAAGGGAATAAAGGAATGGAAAGGAGGGGGGTGAAGGGAAGCTGGCAAGTAAGTAAAGAATTAAGGAATGAAGAAATAAAGGAAGGAAGGAAGGAAGGAAGGAACGATGGAAGGAAGGAAGGAAGGAAGGAAGGAAGGAAGGAAAAAAGGAAGGAAGGAAGGAAGGAAGGATGGAAGGAAGGAAGGAAAAGAAAGGAGGGAAGGTAATGGAAACCAGGCAAGCAGGTAGGAAAGGAAGGAAGGAAAGAAGGAAAGGAAGGAAGGAGGTAAAAAAGGAAGGAAGGAAGGAAAGAAGGAAAGGAAGGAAGAAAGGAAGGAAGGAAAGAAAGAAAGAAAGAAGGAAGGAAGAAAGGTAGGAAGAAAGGAAGAAAGGGAAATGATGGGAGTGTAGGGAAGCTGGCAATTAAGTAAGGAAGGATGGAAGAAAGGAAGGAAGGTTGGCAGGAAGGAAGGCAGGCAGGAAGGAAGGAAGGAAAGAAGCAAGGGAAAAAGGAAGGAAGGGAAGGAAGGAAGGAAGACAGGAAGGGAGGGAAGGAAGGAAGTAAACAAGGAAGGAAGAAAAAAAGGAAGGAAGGAAGGAAGAGATGAAGGAAGGAAAGAAGGAAGGAAGGAAGGAAAAAAGGAAGGAAGGAAGGGAGTAAGGAAAAAAGGAAGGAAGGAAAAAAGGAAGGAAGGAAGAAGGAAGGGAATAAAGGATTGGAAAGTAGGGGAGTGAAGGGAAGCTGACAAGTAAGTAAAGAAATAAGGAATAAAGAAAGGAAGGAAGGAAGGGAAAGGAGGGCAGTGAAGGAAACCAGGCAAGTAGGTAGCAAAGGAAGGAAGGAAGGATGGAAGGAAGGACGGAAGGAAGGAAGGATGGAAGGGAATAAAGTTTTGGAAAGGAGGGGAGTGAAGGGAAGCTGGCAAGTAAGTAAAGAAGTAAGGAATAAAGAAAGGAAGGAAGGAAGGAAGAAAGGAAGGAAGGAAGGAAGGAAGGAAGGAAGGAAGGAAGGAAGGAAGGATAGATGGAAAGGAAGGAAAGAAGGAAAAAAGGAAGGAAGGAAGGAAAGAGGGAAGGAAGGAAGAGAGGAATAAAGGAAGGAAGTAAGGAAGGAAAGAAGGAGGGGAAAAAGGAAGGGAGGCAAAGAAGAAATAAGGAAAAAAGAAAGGAAGGGAGGGAAGGAAGGAAGTAAGGAATGAAGAAAGGAAGCAAGGAAGGAAGGAAAAAAGGAAGGAAGGAAAAGAGGAAGGAAGGAAAGAAGGAAGGAAGGAAAGAAGGAAGGAAAAAAAGAAGGAAGGAAGGAAGAAAGGAAGGAAAGAAATGGAAAGGAGGTGAGTGAAGGGTAGCTGGAAGTAAGTAAAGAAGAAAACAATAAAGAAAGGATGGAAGGAAGGAAGGATTGAAGGAAGGAAGAAAGGAAGGAAGGAAGGAAGAAAGGAAGGAAGGAAAGAAGGAAAGGACGGAAGGAAAAAAGGAAGGAACGAAGAAAGAAAGGAAGGAAGGAAGGAAGGAAGGAAGGAAGGAAGGAAGGAAAGAAGAAAAAATGGAAGGAAGGAAGGAAAGAAGGAAAGGAAGTAAAGAGAACAGGAAGGAAGGAAGGAAGGAAAGAAGAGAATAAAGGAATGTAAAGGAAGGAAGTGAAGGGAAGCTGGCAAGTAATTAAAGAAGTAAGGAATAAAGAAAGAAAGGAAGGAAGGAAGGGAAAGGAGGGGAGTGAAGGAAACCTGGCAAGTAGGTAGCGAAAGAAAGAAGGAAGGATGGAAAGAAGGAAGGAATGAGGGAGGTGTAGAAGGAAGGAAAGAATGAGGGAGGGGAGAAAGGAAGGAAGAAAGGAAAGAAGGAAGGAAGGAAAGAAGGAAGAAAAAAAGGAAGGAAGGGAATAAAGGAATGGAAAGGAGGGGAGTGAAGGGAAGCTGGCAAGTAAGTAAAGAATTAAGGAATAAAGAAAGGAAGGAAGGAAAGAGGGAAGTAAGGAAGGAAGGAACGAATTAAGGAAGGAAGGATGGAAGGAAGGAAGGAAAAAAGGAAAAAGGAAGGAAGGAAGGAAGGAAAGAAGGATAGGAAGGAAGGAAGGAAAAAAGGAAAGGAAGGAAGGAAGGAACGAAGGAAAAAAGAAAGGAAGGAAGGAAAGAAGGAAAGGAAGGAAGGAAAAAAGGAAGGAAGGAAGGAAGAAAGAAAGAAATGAAAGTAGGAAAAAAGGAAGGAAGGGAGGAAGGAAAAAAGGAAGGAAGGAAAAAAGGAAGGAAGGAAGGAAAAATGGAAGGAAGGAAGGAAGGAAGGGAATAAAGGAATGGAAAGGAGGGGAGTGAAGGGAAGCTGAGAAGTAAGTAAAGAAGTAAGGAATATAGAAAGGAAGGAAGGAAGGGAAAGGAGGGAGTGAAGGAAACCAGGCAAGTAGGTAGCAAAGGAAGGAAGGAAGGAAGGAAGCAAGGAAGGAAGGGAATAAAGTTTTGGAAAGGAGTGGAGTGAAGGGAAGCTGGCAAGTAAGTAAAGAAGTAAGGAAAAAAGAAAGGAAGGAAGTAAGGAAGGAAGGAAGGATGGAAGGAAGGAAAGATGGAAAGGAAGGAAAAAAGGAAGGAAGGAAGGAAAGAAGGAAGGAAGGAAGGAATAAAGGAAGGAAGGAAGGAAAGAAGGAGGGGAAAAAGGAAGGGAGGCAAAAGAGGAATAAGGAAAACAGACATCAAGGGAGGGAAGGAAGTAAGGAATGAAGAAAGGAAGCAAGGAAGGAAGGAAAAAAGGAAGGAAGGAAGAGAGGAAGGAAGGAAGGAAAGAAGGAAGGAAGGAAGGAAGGAAGGAAGGAAGGAAAAAAGGAAGGAAGGAAGGAAGAAAGGAAGGAAGGAAAGGAATGGAAAGGAGGGGAGTGAAGGGAAGCTGGAAGTAAGTAAAGAATAAAGAAAGGAAGGAAGGAAGGAAGGAAGGAAGGAAAAAAGGAAGGAAGGAAGAAAGGAAGGAATGGAAGGAAGGAAGGAAGAAAGGAAGGAAGGAAGGAAAAAAGGAAGGAATGAAGGAAGGAAAGACGGAAGGGAAAGGAGGGGAGTGAAGGAAACCAGGCAAGTAGGTAGCAAAGGAAGGCAGGAAGGAAGGAAAGAAGGAAAGGAAGGAAGGAAAGAAGGAAAAAAGAAAGGAAGGAAGGAAAGAAGGAAAGAAAGAAGGAAAGGAGGGAAGGAAGGAAAGAAGGAAGGAAGGAAAGAAGGAAAAAAGGAAGGAAGGAAGGAAAGATGGAAAGGAAGGAAGGAAAAAAGGAAGGAAGGAAGAAAGAAAGGAAGGAAGGAAGGAAGGAAGGAAAAATGGAAGGAAGGAAGGAAGGAAGGAAGAGAGGAAGGAAAGAAGGAAGGAAGGAAGGAAGGAAGGAAGGAAGGAAGGAAGGAAGGAAAAAAGGAAGGAAGGAAGAAAGGAAGGAAGGAAGGAAAAAGGGAAGGAAGAAAGGAAGGAAGGAAGGAAGGAAGGAAGGAAGGAAGGAAGGGAATAGAGGAATGGAAAGTAGGGGAGTGAAGGGAAGCTGACAAGTAAGTAAAGAAGTAAGGAATAAAGAAAGGAAGGAAGGAAGGAAGGGAAAGGAGGGGAGTGAAGGAAACCTGGCAAGTAGGTAGCAAAGGAAGGAAGGAAGTACGGAAGGAAGGAACTAATGAAGGATGGAAGGAAGGAAGGAAAAAAGGAAAAAGGAAAGAAAGAAGGAAAGGAAGGACGGAAAAAAGTAAGGAAGGAAGAAAGAAAGAAACGAAGGTAGGAAAAAAGGAAGGAAGGGAATACAGGAATGGAAAGGAGGGGAGTGAAAAGAAGCTTGCAAGTAAGTAAGTAAGGAAGGAAGGAAGGAAGGGAGGAAAGAAGGAAGGAATGAAGGAAAAAAGGAAAAAAGGAAAGGAAGGAAGGAAAGAAGGAAGTAAGGAAGGAAGGAAGGAAGGAAAGGAGAGGATGAAAGGAATTAAGGAATGAGGGAGGGAAAAGAAGGATAGAAGGGTAAAGATGGAAAGGAAGGTAGGGATGCAGAAAGAATAGAAGGAAATGGTGATAGAGAGGGGGGAAGGAAGGAAAGAAGAGAGGAAAGAGAGGAACGACATGGATGTGAAGGAATGGAAGAAACTTTTTCATGTAGTGATCTTAAGTGTAGTGTTCTTCGGTCTTGACCCAAAATAAGAGCAGTCTGCAAACCAGTGAAATTTCCTACCAAAAGCTTTCAGTAGATCAATTCAAATATTTTAACACCAGTGTTCGTTGTTCAATCATAATAAATCCAATCTGAAATCATTGGCACAGCAAGTAAAGTCAATTCCAAATGAGCCATGTCATATTCTTTAAACAGCACTGCAAGTGTCAAGCTTGAAAGTGTCAAGATCATTTATCTTCCTTTCTTAAATCCATTACTCTCTCCTCTGCCATAGGCAATTTACCTCAATTCTTACTCTATCTGCTTTATTTTATTTTTCAGCATTTTCTTGCCTCCGCTTTGTAAGAAAAACTGCTTCGGCTGTGCTGTGATTTTCCTTGTTTTAGAATCTGCTGTTTTTGTGCTCTGCTCAGATGGAATTTCTTCTCCAGCATAGCGAGACCAGAACAAGGGATTGTACTCCCAACTGAGTGGCATTGGTCTTTTTCAAACGTTTCATAGACTCTGGAGCTTTGTACTTGTCTGAATTTGCTATAATGTGTTTAAGCATTCTACTTTATGTGATGCAGGTTAAGCTGTTCCAAAGCCCCTCATGATCTGTGATGGATAGAGCATCTTCATATATCAATCTTTGTGGGACTCGTCCTTAATCACCATGCGCTTCTTGATTTCTGCATGAAAAAATGTCAGATTGGAAAGAGTGGCTGAGAAAACCAAGGTTAGGCTATTTTCTGGAATGCGGGCTAGGAACACCTGCAGCTGCTCAGCCAAATTTTGTCTGCTTCATCATAAACGACATACTCTACACTGCGTAACTTCAGATGTGCATCAATGATTATATCAGAATTTTAATGTAGTGCAGGTAACTGATCTTCTATCTTGTCCTCACCGAAATAAGAGCAGTTTGCAAACCAGTGAATTTTCCAACCGAAAACTTTCAGTAATATTAATTCAAATATTTTATCCCATGCTCCCAGAACACCAGTGTTCGTTGCTCACTGGTTCAATAATAATAAATTCAATCTGCAATCATTGACACTGCTAGTAAGTCAATTCAAAATGAGCCATGTCATGTTCTCTAAACAACCCTGCAAGTGTCAAGCTTGAAGGTTTCAAGATAATTCATCTTTCCTTTTCTTAAATCCATTACTCTCTCCTCTGCCAAAGCCAGTTTACCTCATTTCCTGCACTATCTGCTTTATTTTATTTTTCAGCATTTTCTTTCCTCCGCTTTGAAAAAAAATCATTTTCGGCTCTGCTCTGATGTTCTGTGACTAAGAATCTGCTTTTTTTTGTGCTCTGCTAAAATTGAATTTCTTCCCGAGCATAGCGAGACCAGAACAAGGGATTGCACTCCCAACTGTAATTGCGATGCGGGTTCTGCTCTTCTAAAGCACGCTCATGATCTTTGTAAGGATCATCTTTCCTTTTCTTAAATCCATTACACTCTCCTCTGCCAAAGGCAGTTTACCTCATTTCCTGCACTATCTGCTTTATTTAATTTTTCAGCATTTTTTTTCCCGCTTTGAAAAAAAAAAACGCTGCGGCTGTGCTGCGATTTTCTGTGTTTGAGAATCTGCATGGCGAGACCAGAACAAGGGTTGTACTCCCAACTGTAATTGCGATACTGGTTCTTCTAAAGCCCGCTCATGATCTGTGATCGATAGAGCATCTTCATCTATCAATCTTTGTGGGACTCGTCCTAAATCACCATGCGCTTCTTGATTCCAAAGTGTGGGAAGACACAAGGGTCTTCATAGAAAGAGGTGGAGAAGGTGTTTCAGCATGAGCTAACATATCTAGCATTCCTTAAGCACGGTGTTTGTTAAACACAAAAAAGACAACAAATCAGAAGGCTTCACAATGCCGCGCAGTAGATGTAGAAGCAAAGAAGTTTTTTTTCTTCCCTCGCATGAAAAAAATGCCAGATTTAACTGATTCACTTAGCTCATCTAGACGGATTAGCACAGGTTCAGTAAGATGTGCACGTTCACATTCTAGCAGCATTTTCGAAAGAGTGCCTGAGAAAACCAAGGTTAGGCTATTTTCTGGAATGCGGGCTAGGATCTCATGCAGTTGCTCAGCCAATGTTTGTCTGCTTCATCATAAACGACATACTCCACACTGCGTAATTTCAGATTCCTGTTAAGGTAGTGCAGGTAACAGGTAGTGCAGGTAGCTCACTGGTTCAATCATAATAAATCCAATTTGCAGTCATTGACACAGCAAGTAAGTCAATTCCAAATGTGGTTATGTCATAATCTCTAAACAACGCTGGAAGTGTCAAGCTTGAAATGTCAAGATCATCTTTCCTTTTCTTAAATCCATTACAATCTCCTCTGCCAAAGGCAGTTTACCCCATTTCCTTCACTATCTGCTTTATTT
>NW_028320404.1:7500-10000 GCF_062004578.1 Staurois parvus | reverse complement strand
TGAAGGAAGGAAAGAAGGAAGGAAGGAAGGAAAAAAGAAGGAAGGAAGGAAGGGAGTAAGGAAAAAAAGAAGGAAGGAAAAAAGGAAGGAAGGAAATAAAGGAATGGAAAGGATGGGAGTGAAGGGAAGCTGACAAGTAAGTAAAGAAGTAAGTAATAAAGAAAGGAAGGAAGGAAGTAAGGAAGGTAGGGAAAGGAGGGGCGTGAAGGAAACCAGGCAAGTAGGTAGCATAGGAAGGAAGGAAGGATGGAAGGAAGGAAGGAAGGAAGGAAGGAAGGAAGGAAGGAAGGAACGAAGGAAGGAAGGAAGGAAGGGAATAAAGTTTTGGAAAGGAGGGGAGTGAAGGGAAGCTGGCAAGTAAGTAAAGAAGTAAGGAATAAAGAAAGGAAGGAAGGAAGGAAGGAAGGATGGAAGGAAGGAAGGAAGGAAGGAAGGAAGGAAGGAAGGAAGGAAGGAAAGATGGAAAGGAAGGAAAAAAGGAAGGAAGAAAGGAAAGAAGGAAGGAAGGAAGGAAGGAAGGAAGGAAAGAAGGAGGGGAAAAAGGAAGGGAGGCAAAGAAGGAATAAGGATAACAGACAGGAAGGGAGGGTAGGAAGTAAGGAATGAAAAAAGGAAGCAAGTAAGGAAGGAAAAAAGGAAGGAAAGAAGAGAGGAAGGAAGGAAGGAAAAAAGGAAGGAAGGAAGGAAAATAGGAAGGAAGGAAGAAAGGAAGGAAAGAAATGGAAAGGAGGGGAGTGAAGGGAAGCTGGAAGTAAGTAAAGAATAAAGAAAGGAAGGAAGGAAGGAAGGAAGGAGTGAAGGAAGGAAGAAAGGAAGGAAGAAAGGAAGGAATGAAGGAAGGAAGGAAAGAAGGAAGGAAGGAAGGAAAAAAGGATGGAAGGAAGATAAGAAGGAAAGGAAGGAAGGAAGAAAGGAAGGAAGGAAGGAAAAAAGGAAGGAAGGAAGGAAAGAAGGAAGGGAAAGGAGGGGAGTGAAGGAAACCAGGCAAGCAGGTAGCAAAGAAAGTAAGGATGGAAGGAAGGAAGGAAGGAAGGAAGGAAGGAAGGAAGGAAGGAAGGAAGGAAGGAAGGAAGGAAGGAAGGAAAATAGGAAGGAAATAAAGTTATGGAAAGGAGGGAAGTGATGGGAAGCTGGCAAGTAAGTAAAGAAGTAAGGAATAAAGAAAGGAAGGAAGGATGGAAGGAAGGAAGGAAGGAAAAAAGGAAGGAAGGAAAGAAGGAAGGAAGGGAAAGGAGGGGAATGAAGGAAACCAGGCAAGTAGGTAGCAAAGGAAGGAAGGATGGAAGAAAGGAAGGAAGGAAGGAAGGAAGGAAATAAAGTTATGGAAAGGAGGGAAGTGATGGGAAGCTGGCAAGAAAGTAAAGAAGTAAGGAAAAAAGAAAGGAAGGAAGGAAAGAAAGAAAGAAGGAAAGGAAGGCAGGAAGAAAGGAAGGAAGGAAGAAAGGAAAGAAGGAGGGAAGGAAAGAAGGAAGGAAGGAAGGTAATAATTAATGGAAAGGAGGGGAGTGAAGGGAAGCTGCAAGTAAGTAAAGAATTAAGAAATGAAGGAATGAAGAAATAAAGGAAGGAAGGAAGGAAGGAAGTAAAGTAGGAAGGAACTAAGGAAGGAAGGAAGAAAGGAAGGAAGGAATAGAAAGGAGGGAAGGTAATGGAAACCAGGCAAGCAAGTAGGAAAGGAAGGAAGGAAAGAAGGAAAGGAAGGAAGGAAGGAAGGAAGGTGGTAAAAAAGGAAGGAAGGAAGGAAAGAAGGAAAGGAAGGAAGGAAGAATGGAAGGAAGGAAAGAAAGAAGGCAGGAAGAAAAATAGGACGGAAGGAAGAAAGGGAAATGATGGGAGTTTAGGGAAGCTGACAATTAAGTAAGGAAGGATGGAAGAAAGGAAGGAAGGATGGCAGGAAGGAAGGCAGGCAGGAAGGAAGGAAGGAAGGAAGGAAGGAAGGAAGGAAGGAAGGAAAGAAAGAAAGAAGCAAGGGAAAAAGGAAGGAAGGGAAGGAAGGAAGGAAGACAGGAAGGGAGGGAATGAAGGAAGGAAACAAGGAAGGAAGGAAAAAAGGAAGGAAGGAAGGAAGAGATGAAGGAAGGAAAGAAGGAAGGAAGGAAGGAAAAAAGGAAGGAAGGAAGGAAGGAAGAAAAGAAGGAAGGAAGGAAGGGAGTAAGGAAATAAGGAAGGAAGGAAAAAAGGAAGGAATGAAGGAAAAAGGGAAGGAAGGAAGGAAGGAAAGAAGGAAGGGAATAAAAGAATGGAAAGGAGGGGAGTGAAGGGAAGCTGACAAGTAAGTAAAGAAGTAAGGAATAAAGAAAGGAAGGAAGGGAAATTAGGGGAGTGAAGGAAAACAGGCAAGTAGGTAGCAAAGGATGGAAAGAAGGATAGAAGGAAGGAAGGAAGGAAGGAAGGCAGGAAGGGAATAAAGTTTTGGAAAGGAGGGGAGTGAAGGGAAGCTGGCAAGTAAGTAAAGAAGTAAGGAATAAAGAAAGGAAGGAAGGAAGGATGGAAGGAAGGA
>NW_028320404.1:0-2500 GCF_062004578.1 Staurois parvus | reverse complement strand
AACCAGGCAAGCAGGTAGCAAAGGAAGTAAGGATGGAAGAAAGGAAGGAAAAAAGGAAGGAAGGAAAATAGGAAGGAAATAAAGTTATGGAAAGGAGGGAAGTGATGGGAAGCTGGCAAGTAAGTAAAGAAGTAAGGAATAAAGAAAGGAAGGAAGGATGGAAGGAAGGAAGGAAGGAAAAAAGGAAGGAAGGAAAGAAGGAAGGAAGGGAAAGGAGGGGAGTGAAGGAAACCAGGCAAGTAGGTAGCAAAGGAAGGAAGGATGGAAGAAAGGAAGGAAGGAAGGAAGGAAGGAAGGAAGGAAGGAAATAAAGTTATGGAAAGGAGGGAAGTGATGGGAAGCTGGCAAGAAAGTAAAGAAGTAAGGAATAAAGAAAGGAAGGAAGGAAAGAAAGAAAGAAGGAAAGGAAGGCAGGAAGAAAGGAAGGTAGGAAGGAAGGAAAGAAGGAAAGAAGGAAAAAAGGAAGGAAGGAAGGAAGGAAAAAAGGAAGGAAGGATGGAAGGAAGGAAGGAAGGAAGGAAGGAAGGAAGGAAGGAAAAAAGGAAGGAAGGAAAGAAAGAAGGAAGAGAAAGGAGGGGAGTGAAGGAAACCTGGCAAGTAGGTAGCGAAGGAAGGAAGGAAGGAAGGAATGAGGGAGTTGAGGAAGGAAGGAATGAGGGAGGGGAGAAAGGCAGGAAAGAAGGAATGAGGGAGGGGAGAAAGGAAGGAAGAAATGAAGGAAGGAAGGAAGGAAAGAAGGAAGGGGAAAAAGGAAGGGAGGCAAAGAAGTAATAAGGAAAAAAGACAGGAAGGGAGGGAAGGAAGTAAGGAATGAAGGAAGGAAGCAAGGAAGAAAGGAAGGAAAGAAGGAAGGAAGAAAGGAAGGAAAAAAGGAAGGAAGGAATGAAAGAATGAAGAGAAAGGAGGGGAATGAAGAAAACCTGGCAAGTAGGTAGCGAAGGAAGGAAGGATGGAAGGAAGGAAGGAATGAGGGAGGTGAGGAAGGAAGGAAGGATGGAGGGAGGGGAGAAAGTAAGGAAGGAAGGAAGGAAAAAGGGGAGGAAGGAAAGAATGAGGGAGGGGAGAAAGGAAGAAAGAAAGGAAGGAAGGAAGGAAGGAAGGAAGGAAGGAAGGAAGGAAGGAAGGAAGGAAGGAAGGAAGGAAGGAAAGAAGGAAGGAAAGAAGGAAGGAAGGAAGGAAGGAAGGAAAGAAGGAAAGGAAGGAAGGAAGTAAGGAAGGAAAGAAAGAAAAAAGGAAGGAAGGAAAGAAGGAAAGGAAGGAAGGAAGGAAGGAAGGAAAGAAGGAAAGAAGAAAGGAAAGAAGGAAAGGAAGGAAGGAAAAAGGAAGGAAGGAAGGAAGAAAGAAAGAAAGAAAGAAAGAAAGAAAGAAAGAAAGAAAGAAAGAAAGAAAGAAAGGAAGGAAGGAAGGAAGGAAGGAAGGAAGGAAAGAATGAAGAGAAAGGAGGGGAATGAAGAAAACCTGGCAAGTAGGTAGCGAAGGAAGGAAGGATGGAAGGAAGGAAGGAATGAGGGAGGTGAGGAAGGAAGGAAGGATGGAGGGAGGGGAGAAAGGAAGGAAGGAAGGAAGGAAAAAGGGGAGGAAGGAAAGAATGAGGGAGGGGAGAAAGGAAGGAATAAATGAAGGAAGGAAGGAAGGAAGGAAGGAAGGAAGGAAGGAAGGAAAGAAGGAAGGAAAGAAGGAAGGAAGGAAGGAAGGAAGGAAGGAAGGAAGGAAGGAAGGAAGGAAGGAAAGGAAGGAAGGAAGGAAAGAAAGAAAAAGGAAGGAAGGAAAGAAGGAAAGGAAGGAAGGAAGGAAGGAAAGAAGGAAGGAAGGAAAGAAGGAAAGGAAGGAAGGAAAGAAGGAAAAGAAGAAAGGAAAAAAGGAAGAAAGAAAGAAAGAAAGAAAGAAAGAAGGAAGAAAGAAAGAAAGAAAGAAAAGAAAGAAAGAAAGAAAGAAAGAAAGAAAGAAAAATGGGAAAGAAGGAAAGAAGGAAAGGAAGGAGGGAAAAAATTAAGGAAGAAAGGAAAGAGGAGAATAAAGGAATGTAAAGGAGGGAAGTGAAGGGAAGCTGGCAAGTAATTAAAGAAGTAAGGAATAAAGAAAGAAAGGAAGGAAGGAAGGGAAAGGAGGGGAGTGAAGGAAACCTGGAAAGTAGGTGGCGAAAGAAAGAAGGAAGGATGGAAAGAAGGAAGGAATGAGGGAGGGGAGAAAGGAAGGAAGAAAGGAAGGAAGGAAGGAAGGAAGGAAGGAAGGAAGGGAGTAAGGAAAAAAGGAAGGAAGGAAAAAAGGAAGGAAGGAAGGAAGGAAGGAAGGAAGGAAGGAAGGGAATAAAGGAATGGAAAGGAGGGGAGTGAAGGGAAGCTGACAAGTAAGTAAAGAAGTAAGGAATAAAGAAAGGAAGGAAGGAAGGAAGGAAGGAAGGGAAAGGAGGGGGAGTGAAGGAAACCAGGCAAGTAGGTAGCAAAGGAAGGAAGGGTGGAAGGAAGGAAGGAATGAGGGAGGTGAGGAAGGAAGGAAGGAT
>NW_028320403.1:0-7833 GCF_062004578.1 Staurois parvus | reverse complement strand
CAACATTTTTTAAAAAATGTTTTTCTTCTACAATGTTGCAAATAAATAATCTTTCTTCACAAATCTTGACCAAAATGTATTCAGCTATCTTTTTGGTTAAAAAAAAAAAATTATCCAATTTAATTTATAAGAAAAAATTATAATTTTTTAAAAATGTTCTTTTACATTTTTCTTTTTTTTTTATATTATTTTTTTTTTTACATACTGTCACCCTAGCACCATAGTGACACTGTACTGCTTATAAGATTTTTTTTTTTTTTGTTTTGTTTACACTGATTACTTTTACACCCATAAAGGCTGTAAAAGCAATCATTTCTATTTCTCTCTGGCTGCATTCTTGCAGCCATTGAGAAATACTGTGATTGGTCACAGCTTGTCACATGGCAGAAGGCTGTTGTGAATAGCCCTGTACCATGTGATCTCTGTGATCATTCACAGATTTCACAAGTAGTAAACAATGATGTCAGCTTGTTTACTACTGTTCATGTGATCACTGATTGGCCAATCAGGGATCACTTGAATTGGGACCTCACACAGAGGTCCTGTACAGCAATCTGTGTCACAGATCGTGGTGCTGCGCACTCTCAGGGAGCGCGCACAGGCAATGCATGCGGAGGGAGCACTCCCGTCCGGCTGTTTATTGGCAATGGGCTCGACGGGAAGTGGTTACAGAGGAGTTCCCTCGCCCCCCCCCCCCCAATAAAAAGTACTGTAGCTGCTGTCTTTTAATGTTAGGTCACTTACCTGTCCAGGGATCCAGCAGTGTCCTCACCCCGAGCTGATTCCTAAATCGGCTGTCGGGTGCTGGTGCCGCCATGTTGACTAAGGGAAATCGGCAGTGAAGCCTTGCGGCTTCACAACCAGTTTCCTACTGCGCATGTGCAATCGCGCCACGCTTTGTGAATGGGCCTCAGTCTTCTAGGACCTGTGAGGTTTCCCAAAGGGCTGCAGGGGGAAAAAGGGGGGCCAAATCTGTCAAAACCAGATACCTGCTTCTCCCCCCTTAATGTGGCAGGGGAGGGAGGCAGATAAGCAGAGTGGCAAAGTGAATGGGTCTTATTGCCCGCACCCTGCGCCCCATTTCCATGGGTGCCTAAGGTTTCTGTGCAGAGAGCGCACTCCCAAAATGGTGACCAAGTGTGATGGACAGCTCCTGATCTCTAGGTCCCGCTGGTTCCCAATCATGTGACCACCGTGACAGCCAATCACAGTGGTCACGCAGTTGGGCAGTCCTCTCGGACCTGAACCCTCAGTTAGTTTACATTTAGGATACAATAAACAAATGCTGGGGATTGCTGTATTTTTATAAAGTTTTTGTATTTTGGAAATACACAGATTTCTGCGTTTTTGGTAGAATGGTCTACAGGTGACGCTCTTGGTACTGTTTTTTTTATCAGGTATCCTTCCTCTACACACCCGGTTCTGGCCCTCCCCGGGGCCCCTGCCCAGTTCCCCGTCCTGGAAGAACACAGAGGGTTGCAGAAATACATGGTATGGTCCAAAAAGATTGTTGAAGAGGGAGACATGCACATCCGGAAGTTACTCGTTAGACCCTTTGTGGGTGTCCATCTGAGGATCGGATCGGATTGGGTAAGTGATGGGTTATGTAAGCTGTGACAGTCTTCCCAAGTCTCCTCCATTGCAGCAGATGATTGGACGGGAAGACAGGCGCACTTTAAATCTTGTCCGAAAAGTAAAGTGTGTTAGGTAAGGGGGGACTCTGATGTAAAGGGGATATTCTGAAAGAAGCCCTCATTAAAAGGGGGGACTTTGATGTGGACTCTCAGGTAAGGGAAGACATTGATGGAGTCCTTGATGTAAGGGGAGACTTTTTGGGGGGGACTCTGAGGACCCCAATGTAAGGGTGGACTCTGATGTAAGGTGGGACACTGATGGGGAGTCTGATGCTTACTCTTATGTAAGGGGAACTCTGATGAACACCTTGATGTAAGGGGGTTCAATGATGGGAACCCTGATGTAAAGAGGGGACTCTAATATAGTGTCTCCTGTATGGGGGGAACGCTGACAGAGGATGTCATGTAAAGGGGCACTGATGTAAGGGCAGACATTGATAGGAACTCCGATGTAAGGGGGGTCTCTGATGGGGATTCTCATATAAGGGGGTCTCTGATGGAGATCCTGATGTAAGGGCAGACTTTTGTTGGGGACACTTATGTAAAGAGGGGACTCTAATAGAGACTCTTCTGTATGGGGGGAACTCTGACAGAGGATGTCATGTAAGGGGGCACTGATGTAAGGCAAACATTGATAGGGACTCTGATGGGGATTCTCATGTAAGGGAGCCTCTGATGGAAATCCTGATGTAAGGGCAGAATTTGTTGGGGACTCTGACGTAAGAGCAGACATTGATAAAGACTCTGATGGGGATTCTCAATTAGGGGGGACTCTGATAGAGATCCTGATGTAAGGGCAGACATTGTTGGGGGCTCTGATATAAAGGGGGACTGTGATGAGGATCCTGATGTAAGGAGGGACTCTTATGGGGGCTCTGATGTAAGAGCAGACATTGATAGAGACTCTGATATAAAGGCAGACATTGTTGGGGGCTCTGATATGAAGGGGGACTGTGACGGGGACCCTGATGTAAGGAGGGACTCTTATGGGGGCTCTGATGTAAGAGCAGACATTGATAGAGACTCTGATGGGAATTCTCAATCTGATAGAGACTCTGATGTAAGGGCAGACATTGTTGGGGGCTCTGATATAAAGGGGGACTGTGACAGGGACCCTGATGTAAGAGCAGACATTGATAGAGACCCTGATGTAAGGGGGAACTCTGATGGGGATTCTCAAACAAGGGGGGACCGTGATGTAAAGGCAGATTTTGTTGGGGACTCTGATATAAAGGGGGGTCTGTGATAGGGACCCTGATAGAATTTTTTTGGCTGTTTTTTCTTCTATTGCTCTGACCACAGAAGAGCTCTTGATAGAACGTATTCCTCCATGTACCTTTCATTCCTCCATGTACCTTTCATTCCTCCATGTACCTTTCATTCCTCCATGTACCTTTCATTCCTCCATGTACCTTTCATTCCTCCATGTACCTTCCATTCCTCCATTCACCTTCCATTCCTCCATTCACCTTTCATTCCTCCATGTACCTTTCATTCCCCCATTCACCTTTTATTCCTCCATTCACCTTTCATTCCTCCATGTTCCTTTCATTCCTCCATGTACCTTTCATTCCTCCATTCACCTTCCATTCCTCCATGTACCTTCCATTCCTCCATGTACCTTTCATTCCTCCATGTACCTTTCATTCCTCCATTCACCTTCCATTCCTCCATGTACCTTCCATTCCTCCATGTACCTTTCATTCCTCCATGTACCTTTCATTCCTCCATGTACCTTTCATTCCTCCATGTACCTTTCATTCCTCCATGTACCTTTCATTCCTCCATGTACCTTTCATTCCTCCATGTACCTTTCATTCCTCCATTCACCTTCCATTCCTCCATGTACCTGTCATTCCTCCATTCACCTTCCATTCCTCCGTGTACCTTCCATTCCTCCGTGTACCTTTCATTCCTCCGTGTACCTTTCATTCCTCCATGTACCTTTCATTCCTCCATGTACCTTTCATTCCTCCATGTACCTTTCATTCCTCCATGTACCTGTCATTCCTCCATGTATAATACAGATTTCCCTCCTCCTGACTCTCTGTGACGTAATTCATGTCTGCGGATCAATAAAGATTTGATTGTTTTTTCCTGGGCAGGTAAATGCTTGTAAGATGGTGAGTGACGGCACGGCCGGTCCGCATTTCATGGCCTCTCCGCAGTGCGTCGGCTACGACCGCCTAAAGGCCACGCCCCTCACCGTGAGCATGTGTCTCCCGGACCTCAGAGAGATCAAACGTGCCGTGAGCCAATGGGTGAAGAGGACAAAATCCCGATCCGTCTACGTGGCCACCGACTCCACCTCCCACACCGCCGAGTTACAGAAAGCCCTGGGGAAGGAGGTAGGAGATTCCGGGGCCGATGGGCCCTTTGAGGTCTGACCGTTCACTCTGATCACGTGCTGTTTTACAGCTCCTGAGTGTGCTTGACTTTTAGTAAAATATGGGTGCTGTAAACTTTTTTTTTTTTTTTTTTTTTGTTTCCCTCCAGGTGAAAGTGGTCAGCCTCCAGCCGGACGTAGCCCAGATCGACCTCTACATCCTGGGCCAGAGCGAACATTTCATCGGGAACTGCGTTTCGTCCTTCACCGCCTTCGTGAAGCGGGAGCGGGACCTACAGGGAAAGCCGTCCTCGTTCTTTGGGATGGACTCGCCTGGCAGGAAGCAGGATGAGTTGTGAACCGGGCGGGGGATGTGAGGTCGACTGACACATTCCTAAACCAATGACTTTTGAGAAAAAAACTTTCACCTGTGGAGAAACCTTGGGGGGAGATTTACATAGACAGGACAGAGTCATCCTGTGAGGGGTCATAGAGAGCCCTGTGCTGGGACCGTGGCCAGGTCTAAGGGATGCACCATTCAGAAGTCTATATGGTAGCTGAATCCCGAAACTGGAAGAAGGCAGCTGACACCATCTCACACTGGTAGTCACTCAGTCTTTGTAAATCTCCCCCTCCCAGTTGTGAAAGGTAAATCTAATTTCTACTGAATCTGAAGTGTCCTTGTCTCAGAACCTGGTGTCTTCTTGGCGGAGCTGACTTTCTGTGGTCGTGGTTAAAGCCTATACTTTATGGTCCCGTTGGGGAGATTTCCCTTCACTTCCTGTCCTGGTGACCCAGGAAATTTCTCCAAAATAAAAGGACACCCCATCTTGGACAAGTGTCTCCTTTTGAGAGATTTGCTCTACTCTCGTATTCCGGTGTGTAACGGGTATTTCCGTTATACTACCGCTTCCCCGTCCGAACACAGATCCACGGACACCACTCTTTGTCCATATGAGACTAGAGGAGACCAGTCTTGGAGGAAACCAGGAAATAGACACAGACACAAGATATATACATTCAAGGGAACAACCCACCTCCCTGCATATGGACACAGGGCGGGGCAAACCAAATCTAGCAACCAGAGACCCATCAGCAGACACCCCCCACCAAGCCAATACACAAGCACATACATCCCATAATAGTTTGCTCCCAAGCAAGACACACAATAGAACAATGGGATGCACCACATGGCCGTAAACAATGAACAACCCCCACCCCACGTATACATGTCTACACAATATCAGGACATTCCACCCTGTACCCCTAACAGGCACAGGGTGACTTATACATAATAGGGATATGGGGAGCTGAGACAGGGATCTCCCCACCTCTCCAAAGGGGGCTGTTTTCCATGGGCCCAATACACAAACACATACATCCCATAATAGTTTGCTCCCAAGCAAGACACACAATAGAACAATGGGATGCACCACATGGCAGTAAACAATGAACAACCCCCTCACCCCTCCTATACATGTCTACACAATATCAGGAGATTCCACCCTGTACCCCTAACAGGCACAGGGTGACTTACACATAATAGGGATATGGGGAGCTGAGACAGGGATCTCCCCACCTCTCCAAAGAGAGCTGTGTTCCATGGGCCCAATACACAAACACATACATCCCATAATAGTTTGCTCCCAAGCAAGACACACAATAGAACAATGGGATGTACCACATGGCCGTAAACAATGAACAGCCCCAACACCCCACCTGTACATGTCTACACAATATCAGGACATTTCACCCTGTACCTCTAACAGGCACAGGGTGACTTACACATAATAGGGATATGGGGAGCTGAGACAGGGTGAGCTGTGTTCCATGGGCCCCCACCCAAAGTCACTCCCGTCACACGGTGACACTCATCCCCGTCCTGTAGTCACAAGGACAGTTGGAGAGGGTTAATCCCTCTCCACAGATCACAGATGGCATAAAATCTGACAGAGGTGCTAACACTTTTCTAGTCCAGTCTGCTTACAGCTACAATGTCTTCATCCAATCTCTGTTCAGTGTCCCCATTGGACAGAAAATGCTAGTGCCTTGGGGCTCATTCACATGGGTGCAGTGATCAGAACACCTGTGCAGAGTCCCGGGAGTCTCCGGGGGTCCGTGTTGTCAGCCTTTTAAAATCAATGACAGGCTGATGGCTCTTCACGCTCCTCCCTGTGTGGACACCCGATGCATGGCCGGGACAAGATGCCAAACAGCGCCCCCCCCCATTCATGATTAGGGGTTCCTACGCCCAGCAGTCACTGGATTGTTAAAATCACAGCCACTGTTACTCCTGTCAGGAAGGCACCCCCATCCCTACATAAACCATTGCGCCCAGGGCAGCTGCCCCTCCTGCCCACCCCTTGTCCTCTGTGCAGCCACCAACCTGCCATTGGCTGGACCGGCCTGTAGGTGGAAGTACTGTATGGAATTGTCTGGTGGCTCCTTTTATTTATTTATAAGGATTCCATCCCTTTGCTTCCATCAGCAGGAGCACAGAGTCTGTGTAAGCTCAGTGTTGGTTGCTTTTGGAGCTTACACGGGGTTAATGATGGTCTCCCTACTCCATGTGACAGTGTTCAGGTCTGGATATTGGCCAACAAGGCCCGAGTGCAGTTTCTTGGAGAAAGGATAAAATCACATGATCTCCTGTACTCAAGAGTACCATTTTTTTTCCAGGATACTCTAACTGATGAATGGAGCAGCATAGAGGTGCAGCGAGCCAATTAGTGATGTATGGAGAACCTTTCACTTCAGCTTGGATTGGCAAAGTGACAGGTTCTCTTGACTGACTTTCGATGGCCCCATGTGATCTCACCCCTTGTATGTGGCATTACTGAGCAGGACACGCCATTCAAGTGTAATTCCAGCTGACATCTGTAACAAAGAGGAAGAATGACTGGCCGGGGTTCAGCATGCGTGTACAGGCTTTTGAAGTGTCCATTGTCCTACCAGGGAAGTCGTCTGCCTCATGTATGGATGGGATCCAGCGTCTTCGTGTCATGGATGGATGGGATCCAGTGTCTTCATGTTATGTATGTATGGGATCCAGTGTCTTCGTGTCATGGATGGATGGGATCCAGTGTCTTCATGTTATGTATGTATGGGATCCAGTGTCTTCGTGTCATGGATGGATGGGATCCAGTGTCTTCATGTTATGTATGTATGGGATCCAGTGTCTTCGTGTCATGGATGGATGGGATCCGGTATCATCATGTCATGCATGGATGGGATCCAGTGTCCTCATGTCATGTACGGATGGGAGCCGGTGTCCTCGTGTCATGTATGGATGGAATCTGGTGTCTTCATGTCATTTATGGATGGGAGCCAGTGTCCTCATGTCATGCATGGATGGGATCCAGTGCCTTCAAGTCATGCATGGATGGGATCCGGTGTCCTAATGTCATGTATGGATGGGAGCCAGTGTATTCCTGTCATGTATGGATGGGATCCAGTGTCCTCATGCCATGTGTGGATGGGATCCGGTGTCTTCATCTCATATATGAATGGGAGATGGTGTCATTGTCTCATGTATGGATAGGATTCGGTGTCTTCGTGTCATGTATGGATGGGAACCGGTGTCCTTGTGTCATGTATGCATGAGATCCGCTGCCTTTAAGTCATACATGGATGGGATCTGGTGCCTTCAAGTCATGCATGGATGGGATCCGGTGCCTTCAAGTCATGCATGGATGGGATTCGGTGCCTTCAAGTCATGCATGAATGGGATCCGGTGCCTTCAAGTCATGCATGGATGGGATCCGGTGCCTCCATGTTGTGTATGGATGGGAGCCAGTGCCTCCATGTCATGTATGTATGGGAGCCGGTACCTCCATGTCATGCCTGGATGGGATCTGGTGCCTCCATGTCATG
>NW_028320402.1:0-41658 GCF_062004578.1 Staurois parvus | reverse complement strand
CCCAGAACATTGCACTTAGCAGGCTGTAGATATGGCGGCCGCATTCATTTTTCCTGACCTTCTTCCTTCATTTTCCCCCGGAGCTCCTCCCAGGAACACTACAATGACATCACTCAATGGGAACGATGAGAGAACAGGAAGCAAATAAGGGTTGGGGGTTCAAATATAGGTGTATGAGGACTATGTAGTGGGGGATGGGAACACAAATGTGGCATTATGGGAATGAAATAATGAGGATATAGAAACCAAATGATTGGGGGCCTGGAAACCAAATGATGGAAGTGTGGGCACCAGATGATGGAAGTGTGGGCACCAGATGATGGGAGTGTGGGCACCAGATGATGTTAGTGTGGGCACCAGATGATGGGAGTGTGGGCACCAGATGATGGGAGTGTGGGCACCAGATGATGGAAGTGTGGGCACCAGATGATGTTAGTGTGGGCACCAGATGATGGAAGTGTGGGCACCAGATGATGGGAGTGTGGGCATCAGATGATGGGAGTGTGGGCATCAGATGATGGGAGTGTGGGCATCAGATGATGGGAGTGTGGGCACCAGATGATGTTAGTGTGGGCACTAGATGATGGAAGTGTGGGCACCAGATGATGTTAGTGTGGGCACTAGATGATGGAAGTGTGGGCACCAGATGATGGGAGTGTGGGCACCAGATGATGTTAGTGTGGGCACTAGATGACGGAAGTGTGGGCACCAGATGATGGGAGTGTGGGCACCAGATGACGGAAGTGTGGGCACCAGATGACGGGAGTGTGGGCACCAGATGATGGAAGTGTGGGCACTAGATGATGGAAGTGTGGGCACTAGATGATGGAAGTGTGGGCATCAGATGATGGGAGTGTGGGCACCAGATGATGGGAGTGTGGGCACTAGATGATGGGAGTGTGGGCACCAAATGATGGGAGTGTGGGCATCAGATGATGGGAGTGTGGGCACCAGATGATGGGAGTGTGGGCATCAGATGATGGGAGTGTGGGCACCAGATGATGGGAGTGTGGGCATCAGATGATGGGAGTGTGGGCACTAGATGATGGGAGTGTGGGCACTAGATGATGGGAGTGTGGGCACTAGATGATGTTAGTGTGGGCACCAGATGATGGGAGTGTGGGCACCAGATGATGGGAGTGTGGGCACCAGATGATGGGAGTGTGGGCACTAGATGATGGG
This sequence comes from Staurois parvus, assembly GCF_062004578.1. Taxonomy (NCBI): domain Eukaryota; kingdom Metazoa; phylum Chordata; class Amphibia; order Anura; family Ranidae; genus Staurois; species Staurois parvus. The sequence continues at coordinate 40,476 of NW_028320402.1, read as the reverse complement.
AGTGTGGGCATCAGATGATGGGAGTGTGGGCATCAGATGATGGGAGTGTGGGCACCAGATGATGGGAGTGTGGGCACTAGATGATGGGAGTGTGGGCACCAGATGATGGGAGTGTGGGCACCAGATGATGAGGGTATGAGAACCAAAGGATGGGGGCAGGAGTACTGAATATTGTGGGTGCCGGAATCAAATGATGGAGGTTGAGAACCATATGATGGGGTACGAGGATGAAATGTAGAAGGCCAATGAAGCGAGCATGCTCCGAACGTGCGCCATCTTGGAAACCCCATCCATGTAATGACATCATCCCTGCGAGCCTCCATCTCCTCTTCCATATTGGTCCCCCAAGGCTCTGTCCTCGGACCCCTCCTCTATCTGCACCCGCTCCCGTGGTCACGTGACCTCCTATGGCTTCCAATACATCTCTGTTTTCTCACTTCTCTAATTTACTAACACATCAGTATGGAGGTCACACCACTTCCTGCAACTGATCTGACAATATTTCCCTTCCCATGCCCCTCCCCCAAGCTTTCCATAAGGATCAATAATATAGTTATCAGTCCTTCCCCTCCCCCGGGTGGTAGGTGTTCTCCTGGTCACTCTGGCCTCCCCCCGGGTGGTAGGTGTTCTCCTGGACTCTGACCTCCCCCCGGGTGGTAGGTGTTCTCCTGGACTCTGGCCTCCCCCCGGGTGGGAGGTGTTCTCCTGGACTCTGACCTCCCCCCGGGTGGTAGGTGTTCTCCTGGACTCTGACCTCCCCCCCGGGTGGTAGGTGTTCTCCTGGACTCTGACCTCCCCCCCGGGTGGTAGGTGTTCTCCTGGACTCTGACCTCCCCCCCGGGTGGTAGGTGTTCTCCTGGACTCTGACCTCCCCCCCGGGTGGTAGGTGTTCTCCTGGACTCTGACCTCCCCCCCGGGTGGTAGGTGTTCTCCTGGACTCTGACCTCCCCCCCGGGTGGTAGGTGTTCTCCTGGACTCTGACCTCCCCCCGGGTGGTAGGTGTTCTCCTGGACTCTGACCTCCCCCCGGGTGGTAGGTGTTCTCCTGGACTCTGGCCTCCCCCCGGGTGGTAGGTGTTCTCCTGGACTCTGACCTCCCCCCCGGGTGGTAGGTGTTCTCCTGGACTCTGACCTCCCCCCCGGGTGGTAGGTGTTCTCCTGGACTCTGACCTCCCCCCCGGGTGGTAGGTGTTCTCCTGGACTCTGGCCTCCCCCCGGGTGGTAGGTGTTCTCCTGGACTCTGGCCTCTCCTTCCAGCCACACATGCAGTCCCTGATCAGATCTCGCTGCCTTCATCTCTGGAAGCCTCTTCCTATTCATTGGCACCACAGAGATAATCCTCCCTCCTCGTTATCTCTCACCTGACTATTGCAGCTCTTCATCGACCTCCTCAGACTATCCTCCATACTCCATGCAGTCCTCCATATAGTCCTCCATGCAGTCCGTCATGAATGCTACCACTAGACTCGTAAACCTTACCAAGCACGCAGTGTCCTCCACCCCCATACACACAGGACCCCCGTACACACACAGGACCCCCATACACGCAGGACCCCCGTACACACACAGGACCCCCGTACACACACAGGACCTCCGTACACGCAGGACCCCCATACACGCAGGACCCCCGTACACACACAGGACCCCCGTACACGCAGGACCCCCGTACACACAGGACCCCCGTACACGCAGGACCCCCGTACACACACAGGACCCCCGTACACACAGGACCCCCGTACACACGCAGGACCCCCGTACACACAGGACCCCCGTACACACGCAGGACCCCCGTACACGCAGGACCCCCGTACACACACAGGACCCCCATACACACAGGACCCCCATACACGCAGGACCCCCGTACACACACAGGACCCCCATACACGCAGGACCCCCATACACGCAGGACCCCCGTACACGCAGGACCCCCGTACACGCAGGACCCCCGTACACACACAGGACCCCCGTACACGCAGGACCCCCATACACGCAGGACCCCCATACACGCAGGACCCCCGTACACGCAGGACCCCCGTACACACACAGGACCCCCGTACACACAGGACCCCCGTACACACGCAGGACCCCCGTACACGCAGGACCCCCATACACGCAGGACCCCCGTACACACACAGGACCCCCGTACACGCAGGACCCCCGTACACACACAGGACCCCCGTACACGCAGGACCCCCGTACACGCAGGACCCCCGTACACACACAGGACCCCCGTACACGCAGGACCCCCGTACACGCAGGACCCCCGTACACGCAGGACCCCCGTACACACACAGGACCCCCGTACACGCAGGACCCCCGTACACACAGGACCCCCGTACACACAGGACCCCCGTACACACGCAGGACCCCCGTACACGCAGCACCCCCGTACACGCAGGACCCCCGTACACACGCAGGACCCCCGTACACGCAGGACCCCCATACACACACAGGACCCCACTATCCTGTCTTCCAGGAAAGATGGATGAAATGTTGGGATGTCTCGGAGTTCAGATCCAACATCAGACCTTGTCTCTGTTATGGGCCCATTTCCCGGGACAGGGAGCCCCATGTATGAAGAGAACCCCCGGGGGGCGCCACCGAGCCTTCCACCAACCAGACCGCCATTGCTTCATTCCTATTGGATCCCGACTATTCTATATGAAGGTTTGTTTATTCCTCCGGCCAATCACAGCTGACTATTCCTTTATGTTTGTCTTTGTTGTGTTTCCTCCATGTCACCGAGAAACGACTTTTACCTTTCAGATCGATTTGTATCATCTGTGTCTTCCAACCCTCACTGCTCTGTATGGAGGAGACCGGATCCCCTCACTGCTCTGTATGGAGGAGACCGGATCCCCTCACTGCTCTGTATGGAGGAGACCGGATCCCCTCACTGCTCTGTATGGAGGAGACCGGATCCCCTCACTGCTCTGTATGGAGGAGACCGGATTCCCTCACTGCTCTGTATGGAGGAGACCGGATCCCCTCACTGCTCTGTATGGAGGAGACCGGATCCCCTCACTGCTCTGTATGGAGGAGACCGGATTCCCTCACTGCTCTGTATGGAGGAGACCGGATCCCCTCACTGCTCTGTATGGAGGAGACCGGATCCCCTCACTGCTCTGTATGGAGGAGACCGGATCCCCTCACTGCTCTGTATGGAGGAGACCGGATCCCCTCACTGCTCTGTATGGAGGAGACCGGATCCCCTCACTGCTCTGTATATGGAGGAGACCGGATCCCCTCACTGCTCTGTATGTAGAGGAGACCGGATCCCCTCACTGCTCTGTGTATGGAGGAGACCGGATCCCCTCACTGCTGGGTGTATGGAGGAGACCGGATCCCCTCACTGCTGGGTGTATGGAGGAGGCCGGATCCCCTCACTGCTCTGTATGTGGAGGAGACCAGATCCCCTCACTGCTCTGTATGGAGGAGACCGGATCCCCTCACTGCTCTGTGTATGGAGGAGACCGGATCCCCTCACTGCTCTGTATGGAGGAGACCGGATCCCCTCACTGCTCTGTATGGAGGAGACCGGATCCCCTCACTGCTCTGTATGGAGGAGACCGGATCCCCTCACTGCTCTGTATGGAGGAGACCGGATCCCCTCACTGCTCTGTATGGAGGAGACCGGATCCCCTCACTGCTGGGTGTATGGAGGAGACCGGATCCCCTCACTGCTGGGTGTATGGAGGAGACCGGATCCCCTCACTGCTCTGTATGTGGAGGAGGCCGGATCCCCTCACTGCTCTGTATATGGAGGAGACCAGATCCTCTCACTGCTCTGTATGGAGGAGACCGGATCCCCTCACTGCTCTGTGTATGGAGGAGACCGGATCCCCTCACTGCTCTGTGTATGGAGGAGACCGGATCCCCTCACTGCTCTGTATGGAGGAGACCGGATCCCCTCACTGCTCTGTATGGAGGAGACCGGATCCCCTCACTGCTCTGTATGGAGGAGACCGGATCCCCTCACTGCTCTGTATGGAGGAGACCGGATCCCCTCACTGCTCTGTGTGTGGAGGAGACCGGATCCCCTCACTGCTCGGTGTATGGAGGAGACCGGATCCCCTCACTGCTCTGTGTATAGAGGAGACCGGATCCCCTCACTGCTCTGTATATGGAGGAGACCGGATCCCCTCACTGCTCGGTGTATGGAGGAGACCAGATCCCCTCACTGCTCTGTTTATGCAGGAGACCAGATCCCCTCACTGCTCTGTATATGGAGGAGACCGGATCCTTTCACTGCTCTGTATGGAGGAGACCGGATCCCCTCACTGCTCGGTGTATGGAGGAGACCGGATCCCCTCACTGCTCTGTGTATGGAGGAGACCGGATCCCCTCACTGCTCTGTATGTGGAGGAGACCGGATCTCCTCACTGCTCTGTATGTGGAGGAGACCGGATCCCCTCACTGCTCTGTATGTGGAGGAGACCGGATCCCCTCACTGCTCTGTGTGTGGAGGAGACCGGATCCCCTCACTGCTCTGTGTATGGAGGAGACCGGATCCCCTCACTGCTCTGTGTATGGAGGAGACCGGATCCCCTCACTGCTCTGTGTATGGAGGAGACCGGATCCCCTCACTGCTGGGTGTATGGAGGAGACCGGATCCCCTCACTGCTCTGTGTATGGAGGAGGCTGGATCCCCTCACTGCTCTGTGTATGGAGGAGACCGGATCCCCCCACTGCTCTGTGTGTGGAGGAGACCGGATCCCCTCACTGCTCTGTATGTGGAGGAGACCGGATCCCCTCACTGCTCTGTATGTGGAGGAGACCGGATCCCCTCACTGCTCTGTATGTGGAGGAGACCGGATCCCCTCACTGCTCTGTATGTGGAGGAGACCAGATCCCCTCACTGCTCTGTATATGGAGGAGGCCGGATCCCCTCACTGCTCTGTGTATGGAGGAGACCGGATCCCCTCACTGCTCTGTGTATGGAGGAGACCAGATCCCCTCACTGCTCTGTATATGGAGGAGGCCGGATCCCCTCACTGCTCTGTGTATGGAGGAGACCGGATCCTTTCACTGCTCTGTGTATGGAGGAGACCGGATCCCCTCACTGCTCTGTATGGAGGAGACCGGATCCCCTCACTGCTCTGTATGGAGGAGACCAGATCCTCTCATTGCTCTGTGTATGGAGGAGACCGGATCCCCTCACTGCTCGGTGTATGGAGGAGACCGGATCCCCTCACTGCTCGGAGTATGGAGGAGACCGGATCCCCTCACTGCTCGGTGTATGGAGGAGACCGGATCCCCTCACTGCTCGGTGTATGGAGGAGACCGGATCCCCTCACTGCTCGGTGTATGGAGGAGACCGGATCCCCTCACTGCTCGGTGTATGGAGGAGACCGGATCCCCTCACTGCTCTATGTATGGAGGATCCCCTCACTGCTCGGTGTGGAGGAGACCGGATCCCCTCACTGCTCGGTGTGGAGGAGACCGGATCCCCTCACTGCTCGGTATGGAGGAGACCGGATCCCCTCACTGCTCTGTGTATGGAGGAGACCGGATCCCCTCACTGCTCTATATGGAGGAGACCGGATCCCCTCACTGCTCGGTATGGAGGAGACCGGATTCCCTCACTGCTCTGTGTGTGGAGGAGACCGGATCCCCTCACTGCTCTGTATATGGAGGAGACCGGATCCCCTCACTGCTCTGTATATGGAGGAGACCGGATCCCCTCACTGCTCTGTATATGGAGGAGACCGGATCCCCTCACTGCTCTGTATATGGAGGAGACCGGATCCCCTCACTGCTCTGTATATGGAGGAGACCGGATCCCCTCACTGCTCGGAGTATGGAGGAGACCGGATCCCCTCATTGCTCTGTATATGGAGGAGACCGGATCCCCTCACTGCTCGGTGTATGGAGGAGACCGGATCCCCTCACTGCTCGGTGTATGGAGGAGACCGGATCCCCTCACTGCTCGGTGTATGGAGGAGACCGGATCCCCTCACTGCTCTATGTATGGAGGAGACCGGATCCCCTCACTGCTCGGTGTGGAGGAGACCGGATCCCCTCACTGCTCGGTGTGGAGGAGACCGGATCCCCTCACTGCTCGGTGTATGGAGGAGACCGGATCCCCTCACTGCTCGGTGTGGAGGAGACCGTATCCCCTCACTGCTCTGTATGGAGGAGACCGGATCCCCTCACTGCTTGGTATGGAGGAGACCGGATCCCCTCACTGCTCGGTATGGAGGAGACCGGATCCCCTCACTGCTCGGTATGGAGGAGACCGGATCCCCTCACTGCTCGGTATGGAGGAGACCGGATCCCCTCACTGCTCGGTATGGAGGAGACCGGATCCCCTCACTGCTCGGTGTATGGAGGAGACCGGATCCCCTCACTGCTCGGTGTATGGAGGAGACCGGATCCCCTCACTGCTCTATGTATGGAGGAGACCGGATCCCCTCACTGCTCGGTGTATGGAGGAGACCGGATCCCCTCACTGCTCGGTGTATGGAGGAGACCGGATCCCCTCACTGCTCGGTGTATGGAAGAGACCGGATCCCCTCACTGCTCTATGTATGGAGGATCCCCTCACTGCTCGGTGTGGAGGAGACCGGATCCCCTCACTGCTCGGTGTGGAGGAGACCGGATCCCCTCACTGCTCTATGTATGGAGGAGACCGGATCCCCTCACTGCTCGGTATGGAGGAGACCGGATCCCCTCACTGCTCTGTATATGGAGGAGACCGGATCCCCTCACTGCTCTGTGTATGGAGGAGACCGGATCCCCTCACTGCTCTATATGGAGGAGACTGGATCCCCTCACTGCTCGGTATGGAGGAGACCGGATCCCCTCACTGCTCTGTGTGTGGAGGAGACCGGATCCCCTCACTGCTCTGTATATGGAGGAGACCGGATCCCCTCACTGCTCTGTATATGGAGGAGACCGGATCCCCTCACTGCTCTGTATATGGAGGAGACCGGATCCCCTCACTGCTCTGTATATGGAGGAGACCGGATCCCCTCACTGCTCGGTGTATGGAGGAGACCGGATCCCCTCACTGCTCGGTGTATGGAGGAGACCGGATCCCCTCACTGCTCTGTATATGGAGGAGACCGGATCCCCTCACTGCTCGGTGTATGGAGGAGACCAAATCCCCTCACTGCTCGGTGTATGGAGGAGACCGGATCCCCTCACTGCTCGGTGTATGGAGGAGACCGGATCCCCTCACTGCTCTGTGTATGGAGGAGACCGGATCCCCTCACTGCTCGGTGTGGAGGAGACCGGATCCCCTCACTGCTCGGTGTATGGAGGAGACCGGATCCCCTCACTGCTCGGTGTATGGAGGAGACCGGATCCCCTCACTGCTCGGTGTATGGAGGAGACCGGATCCCCTCACTGCTCGGTGTATGGAGGAGACCGGATCCCCTCACTGCTCGGTGTGGAGGAGACCGGATCCCCTCACTGCTCGGTGTATGGAGGAGACCGGATCCCCTCACTGCTCTGTGTATGGAGAAGACCGGATCCCCTCACTGCTCTATGTATGGAGGAGACCGGATCCCCTCACTGCTCGGTGTGGAGGAGACCGGATCCCCTCACTGCTCGGTGTGGAGGAGACCGGATCCCCTCACTGCTCGGTGTATGGAGGAGACCGGATCCCCTCACTGCTCGGTGTGGAGGAGACCGGATCCCCTCACTGCTCTGTATGGAGGAGACCGGATCCCCTCACTGCTCGGTATGGAGGAGACCGGATCCCCTCACTGCTCTGTGTATGGAGGAGACCGGATCCCCTCACTGCTCTGTGTGTGGAGGAGACCGGATCCCCTCACTGCTCTGTGTGTGGAGGAGACCGGATCCCCTCACTGCTCTGTATGTGGAGGAGACCGGATCCCCTCACTGCTCTGTGTATGGAGGAGACCGGATCCCCTCACTGCTCTGTGTATGGAGGAGACCGGATCCCCTCACTGCTCTGTATATGGAGGAGACCAGATCCCCTCACTGCTCTGTATATGGAGGAGACCGGATCCCCTCACTGCTCTGTATATGGAGGAGACCGGATCCCCTCACTGCTCTGTATGGAGGAGACCGGATCCCCTCACTGCTTTGTGTATGGAGGAGACCGGATCCCCTCACTGCTCTGTATATGGAGGAGGCCGGATCCCCTCACTGCTCTGTGTATGGAGGAGACCGGATCCCCTCACTGCTCTGTGTATGGAGGAGACCGGATCCCCTCACTGCTCAGTGTATGGAGGAGACCGGATCCCCTCACTGCTCGGTGTATGGAGGAGACCGGATCCCCTCACTGCTCGGTGTATGGAGGAGACCGGATCCCCTCACTGCTCTGTATATGGAGGAGACCGGATCCCCTCACTGCTCTATATGGAGGAGACCGGATCCCCTCACTGCTCGGTATGGAGGAGACCGGATCCCCTCACTGCTCGGTGTATGGAGGAGACCGGATCCCCTCACTGCTCTGTATATGGAGGAGACCGGATCCCCTCACTGCTCTATATGGAGGAGACCGGATCCCCTCACTGCTCGGTATGGAGGAGACCGGATCCCCTCACTGCTCTGTATATGGAGGAGACCGGATCCCCTCACTGCTCTGTATATGGAGGAGACCGGATCCCCTCACTGCTCGGTGTATGGAGGAGACCGGATCCCCTCACTGCTCTGTATATGGAGGAGACCGGATCCCCTCACTGCTCGGTGTATGGAGGAGACCGGATCCCCTCACTGCTCGGTGTATGGAGGAGACCGGATCCCCTCACTGCTCGGTGTATGGAGGAGACCGGATCCCCTCACTGCTCGGTGTATGGAGGAGACCGGATCCCCTCACTGCTCGGTGTATGGAGGAGACCGGATCCCCTCACTGCTCGGTGTATGGAGGAGACCGGATCCCCTCACTGCTCTGTGTATGGAGGAGACCGGATCCCCTCACTGCTCGGTGTGGAGCAGACCGGATCCCCTCACTGCTCGGTGTATGGAGGAGACCGGATCCCCTCACTGCTCGGTGTATGGAGGAGACCGGATCCCCTCACTGCTCTGTGTATGGAGGAGACCGGATCCCCTCACTGCTCTGTGTATGGAGGAGACCGGATCCCCTCACTGCTCGGTGTGGAGGAGACCGGATCCCCTCACTGCTCGGTGTATGGAGGAGACCGGATCCCCTCACTGCTCGGTTTGGAGGAGACCGGATCCCCTCACTGCTCGGTGTATGGAGGAGACCGGATCCCCTCACTGCTCGGTGTATGGAGGAGACCGGATCCCCTCACTGCTCTATGTATGGAGGAGACCGGATCCCCTCACTGCTCGGTGTATGGAGGAGACCGGATCCCCTCACTGCTCGGTGTATGGAGGAGACCGGATCCCCTCACTGCTCGGTGTATGGAGGAGACCGGATCCCCTCACTGCTCGGTGTATGGAGGAGACCGGATCCCCTCACTGCTCGGTGTATGGAGGAGACCGGATCCCCTCACTGCTCTATGTATTGAGGATCCCCTCACTGCTCGGTGTGGAGGAGACCGGATACCCTCACTGCTCTGTATGGAGGAGACCGGATCCCCTCACTGCTCTGTGTATGGAGAAGACCGGATCCCCTCACTGCTCTATGTATGGAGGAGACCGGATCCCCTCACTGCTCGGTGTGGAGGAGACCGGATCCCCTCACTGCTCGGTGTGGAGGAGACCGGATCCCCTCACTGCTCGGTGTATGGAGGAGACCGGATCCCCTCACTGCTCGGTGTGGAGGAGACCGGATCCCCTCACTGCTCTGTATGGAGGAGACCGGATCCCCTCACTGCTCTATATGGAGGAGACCGGATCCCCTCACTGCTCTGTATATGAAGGAGACCGGATCCCTTCACTGCTCTGTATGGAGGAGACCGGATCCCCTCACTGCTCTGTATGGAGGAGACCGGATCCCCTCACTGCTTTGTGTATGGAGGAGACCGGATCCCCTCACTGCTCAGTGTATGGAGGAGACCGGATCCCCTCACTGCTCGGTGTATGGAGGAGACCGGATCCCCTCACTGCTCTGTATGGAGGAGACCGGATCCCCTCACTGCTCTGTGTATGGAGAAGACCGGATCCCCTCACTGCTCTATATGGAGGAGACCGGATCCCCTCACTGCTCTGTATGTGGAGGAGACCGGATCCCCTCACTGCTCTGTGTGTGGAGGAGACCGGATCCCCTCACTGCTCTGTGTATGGAGGAGACCGGATCCCCTCACTGCTCTGTGTATGGAGGAGACCGGATCCCCTCACTGCTCTTTATGTGGAGGAGACCGGATCCCCTCACTGCTCTGTATGTGGAGGAGACCGGATCCCCTCACTGCTCTGTATGTGGAGGAGACCGGATCCCCTCACTGCTCTGTATGTGGAGGAGACCGGATCCCCTCACTGCTCTGTATGGAGGAGACCGGATCCTCTCACTGCTCTGTATGTGGAGGAGACCGGATCCCCTCACTGCTCTGTGTATGGAGGAGACCGGATCCCCTCACTGCTCAGTGTATGGAGGAGACCGGATCCCCTCACTGCTTTGTGTATGGAGGAGACCGGATCCCCTCACTGCTCTGTATATGGAGGAGACCGGATCCCCTCACTGCTCTGTGTATGGAGGAGACCGGATCCCCTCACTGCTCTTTATATGGAGGAGACCGGATCCCCTCACTGCTCTGTATATGGAGGAGACCGGATCCCCCCACTGCTCTATGTATGTAGGAGACCGGATCCCCTCACTGCTCGGTGTATGGAGGAGACCGGATCCCCTCACTGCTCGGTGTATGGAGGAGACCGGATCCCCTCACTGCTCTGTATATGGAGGAGACCGGATCCCCTCACTGCTCTGTGTATGGAGGAGACCGGATCCCCTCACTGCTCTATATGGAGGAGACCGGATCCCCTCACTGCTCTATATGGAGGAGACCGGATCCCCTCACTGCTCTATATGGAGGAGACCGGATCCCCTCACTGCTCGGTATGGAGGAGACCGGATCCCCTCACTGCTCTGTATATGGAGGAGACCGGATCCCCTCACTGCTCTGTATATGGAGGAGACCGGATCCCCTCACTGCTCTGTATATGGAGGAGACCGGATCCCCTCACTGCTCTGTATATGGAGGAGACCGGATCCCCTCACTGCTCTGTATATGGAGGAGACCGGATCCCCTCACTGCTCTGTATATGGAGGAGACCGAATCCCCTCACTGCTCTGTATATGGAGGAGACCGGATCCCCTCACTGCTCTGTATATGGAGGAGACCGGATCCCCTCACTGCTCTGTATATGGAGGAGACCGGATCCCCTCACTGCTCTGTATATGGAGGAGACCGGATCCCCTCACTGCTCTGTATATGGAGGAGACCGGATCCCCTCACTGCTCTGTATATGGAGGAGACCGGATCCCCTCACTGCTCTGTATATGGAGGAGACCGGATCCCCTCACTGCTCTGTATATGGAGGAGACCGGATCCCCTCACTGCTCTGTATATGGAGGAGACCGGATCCCCTCACTGCTCTGTATGGAGGAGACCGGATCCCCTCACTGCTTTGTGTATGGAGGAGACCGGATCCCCTCACTGCTCTGTATATGGAGGAGGCCGGATCCCCTCACTGCTCTGTGTATGGAGGAGACCGGATCCCCTCACTGCTCTGTATATGGAGGAGACCGGATCCCCTCACTGCTCTGTATATGGAGGAGACCGGATCCCCTCACTGCTCTGTATATGGAGGAGACCGGATCCCCCCACTGCTCTATGTATGTAGGAGACCGGATCCCCTCACTGTTCGGTGTATGGAGGAGACCGGATCCCCTCACTGCTCGGTATGGAGGAGACCGGATCCCCTCACTGCTCTGTGTATGGAGGAGACCGGATCCCCTCACTGCTCTGTGTATGGAGGAGACCGGATCCCCTCACTGCTCTATATGGAGGAGACCGGATCCCCTCACTGCTCTATATGGAGGAGACCGGATCCCCTCACTGCTCTATATGGAGGAGACCGGATCCCCTCACTGCTCTATATGGAGGAGACCGGATCCCCTCACTGCTCTATATGGAGGAGACCGGATCCCCTCACTGCTCGGTATGGAGGAGACCGGATCCCCTCACTGCTCTGTGTGTGGAGGAGACCGGATCCCCTCACTGCTCTGTATATGGAGGAGACCGGATCCCCTCACTGCTCTGTATATGGAGGAGACCGGATCCCCTCACTGCTCTGTATATGGAGGAGACCGGATCCCCTCACTGCTTTGTATATGGAGGAGACCGGATCCCCTCACTGCTCTGTATATGGAGGAGACCGGATCCCCTCACTGCTCGGTGTATGGAGGAGACCGGATCCCCTCACTGCTCTGTATATGGAGGAGACCGGATCCCCTCACTGCTCGGTGTATGGAGGAGACCGGATCCCCTCACTGCTCGGTGTATGGAGGAGACCGGATCCCCTCACTGCTCGGTGTATGGAGGAGACCGGATCCCCTCACTGCTCGGTGTGGAGGAGACCGGATCCCCTCACTGCTCGGTGTATGGAGGAGACCGGATCCCCTCACTGCTCGGTGTATGGAGGAGACCGGATCCCCTCACTGCTCGGTGTATGGAGGAGACCGGATCCCCTCACTGCTCGGTGTATGGAGGAGACCGGATCCCCTCACTGCTCGGTGTATGGAGGAGACCGGATCCCCTCACTGCTCGGTGTATGGAGGAGACCGGATCCCCTCACTGCTCGGTGTATGGAGGAGACCGGATCCCCTCACTGCTCTATGTATGGAGGAGACCGGATCCCCTCACTGCTCGGTATGGAGGAGACCGGATCCCCTCACTGCTCGGTATGGAGGAGACCGGATCCCCTCACTGCTCGGTGTATGGAGGAGACCGGATCCCCTCACTGCTCGGTGTATGGAGGAGACCGGATCCCCTCACTGCTCGGTGTATGGAGGAGACCGGATCCCCTCACTGCTCGGTGTATGGAGGAGACCGGATCCCCTCACTGCTCGGTGTATGGAGGAGACCGGATCCCCTCACTGCTCGGTGTATGGAGGAGACCGGATCCCCTCACTGCTCGGTGTATGGAGGAGACCGGATCCCCTCACTGCTCGGTGTATGGAGGAGACCGGATCCCCTCACTGCTCGGTGTATGGAGGAGACCGGATCCCCTCACTGCTCGGTGTATGGAGGAGACCGGATCCCCTCACTGCTCGGTGTGGAGGAGACCGGATCCCCTCACTGCTCGGTGTGGAGGAGACCGGATCCCCTCACTGCTCGGTGTATGGAGGAGACCGGATCCCCTCACTGCTCGGTGTGGAGGAGACCGGATCCCCTCACTGCTCGGTGTGGAGGAGACCGGATCCCCTCACTGCTCGGTGCATGGAGGAGACCGGATCCCCTCACTGCTCTGTATGGAGGAGACCGGATCCCCTCACTGCTCTGTGTATAGAGGAGACCGGATCCCCTCACTGCTCTATGTATGGAGGAGACCGGATCCCCTCTCTGCTCTATGTATGGAGGAGACCGGATCCCCTCACTGCTCGGTGTGGAGGAGACCGGATCCCCTCACTGCTCGGTGTATGGAGGAGACCGGATCCCCTCACTGCTCGGTGTGGAGGAGACCGGATCCCCTCACTGCTCTGTATGGAGGAGACCGGATACCCTCACTGCTCTGTATATGGAGGAGACCGGATCCCCTCACTGCTCTGTATGTGCAGGAGACCGGTTCCCCTCACTGCTCTGTATGTGGAGGAGACCGGATCCCCTCACTGCTCGGTGTATGGAGGAGACCGGATCCCCTCACTGCTCGGTGTATGGAGGAGACCGGATCCCCTCACTGCTCGGTGTATGGAGGAGACCAGATCCCCTCACTGCTCTGTGTATGGAGGAGACCGGATCCCCTCACTGCTCTGTATGGAGGAGACCGGATCCCCTCACTGCTCGGTGTCGGCACTTTCCTGTCCCCCATCTCAGGGTCAGTCTCTGGTAATATTTTATTTGTAATTTGTGATTATAAACCGAACAGAATTAATATTCTATAAAAATACAAAAGATAAATAAACATCAGAACATCCTTCATGCCGGAAACGTCCGGAACTTCCTGAAAGGAAAGGAAGCCTTTATGTCCTACAACAGATGAGTCCATACCTGGAAAAAACACAGAACACCCGGCCTTTATGGCCCACAACAGATGAGTCCATACCTGGAAAAAACACAGAACACCCGGCCTTTATGTCCTACAACAGATGAGTCCATACCTGGAAAAAACACAGAACACCCGGCCTTTATGTCCTACAACAGATGAGTCCATACCTGGAAAAAACACAGAACACCCGGCCTTTATGTCCTACAACAGATGAGTCCATACCTGGAAAAAACACAGAACACCCGGCCTTTATGGCCTGCAACAGATGAGTCCATACCTGGGAAAAAACACAGAACACCCGGCCTTTATGTCCTACAACAGATGAGTCCATACCTGGGAAAAAACACAGAACACCCGGCCTTTATGTCCTACAACAGATGAGTCCATACCTGGAAAAAACACAGAACACCCGGCCTTTATGTCCTACAACAGATGAGTCCATACCTGGGAAAAAACACAGAACACCCCGCCTTTATGTCTTGCAACAGATGAGTCCATACCTGGAAAAAACACAGAACACCCGGCCTTTATGGCCTGCAACAGATGAGTCCATACCTGGGAAAAAACACAGAACACCCGGCCTTTATGTCCTACAACAGATGAGTCCATACCTGGAAAAAACACAGAACACCCGGCCTTTATGGCCTGCAACAGATGAGTCCGTACCTGGGAAAAAACACAGAACACCCGGCCTTTATGGCCCACAACAGATGAGTCCATACCTGGGAAAAAACACAGAACACCCGGCCTTTATGTCTCACAACAGATGAGTCCATACCTGGAAAAAACACAGAACACCCGGCCTTTATGTCCTACAACAGATGAGTCCATACCTGGAAAAAACACAGAACACCTGGCCTTTATGTCCTACAACAGATGAGTCCATACCTGGAAAAAACACAGAACACCCGGCCTTTATGTTCTACAACAGATGAGTCCATACCTGGGAAAAAACACAGAACACCCGGCTTTTATGGCCACGACACAAACTATATCCAACTTCCATCCCCCACAGACGGCCTTTATGGCCAAACACTACAAGGCTTTCCAATGACTAACCTTCAACCAAACATTCTACACCCTAACGAAGGTTACGGAACGCAGATGATCAATACCTGGAGCCTTCCATCAACAGGAACACTTCCAATATCTGGGGGGGTCAGTCTATGGTATGACCCAACTGGGCCAATGAAGGTGACTGGAATCCTTCTCCCGGGGGAAGTCCATGGAGTGTACAGCCTGCAATCTTGTAGCTGCACCAGCACAACGGGTTCTCATTGATAAATCAGGACCTCCTTCCTCCTGCCGGGGACCCCTCTAGTGATAGGATCTATATAGAGGAATCAGGACCTCCTTCCTCCTGCCGGTGACCCCTCTAGTGATATAAAGATCTATATAGAGGAATCAGGACCTCCTTCCTCCCGCCGGGGACCCTTCTAGTGATAGGATCTATATAGAGGAATCAGGACCTCCTTCCTCCTGCCGGTGACCCCTCTAGTGATAGGATCTATATAGAGGAATCAGGACCTCCTTCCTCCTGCCGGTGACCCCTCTAGTGATAGGATCTATATAGAGGAATCGGGACCTCCTTCCTCCTGCCGGGGACCCCTCTAGTGATAGGATCTATATAGAGGAATCGGGACCTCCTTCCTCCCGCCGGGGACCCTTCTAGTGATAGGATCTATATAGAGGAATCGGGACCTCCTTCCTCCTGCCGGTGACCCCTCTAGTGATAGGATCTATATAGAGGAATCGGGACCTCCTTCCTCCTGCCGGGGACCCCTCTAGTGATAGGATCTATATAGAGGAATCGGGACCTCCTTCCTCCTGCCGGGGACCCCTCTAGTGATAGGATCTATATAGAGGAATCGGGACCTCCTTCCTCCTGCCGGTGACCCCTCTAGTGATAGATCTATATAGAGGAATCAGGACCTCCTTCCTCCTGCCGGTGACCCCTCTAGTGATATATAGATCTATATAGAGGAATCAGGACCTCCTTCCTCCTGCCGGTGACCCCTCTAGTGACAGGATCTGTATAGAGGAATCGGGACCTCCTTCCTCCCGCCGGTGACCCCTCTAGTGATAGGATCTATATAGAGGAATCGGGACCTCCTTCCTCCTGCCGGTGACCCCTCTAGTGATAGATCTATATAGAGGAATCGGGACCTCCTTCCTCCTGCCGGTGACCCCTCTAGTGATAGATCTATATAGAGGAATCGGGACCTCCTTCCTCCTGCCGGTGACCCCTCTAGTGATAGATCTATATAGAGGAATCAGGACCTCCTTCCTCCTGCCGGTGACCCTTCTAGTGACAGGATCTATATAGAGGAATCAGGACCTCCTTCCTCCTGCCGGTGACCCCTCTAGTGATAGGATCTATATAGAGGAATCAGGACCTCCTTCCTCCCACCGGTGACCCCTCTAGTGATAGATCTATATAGAGGAATCAGGACCTCCTTCCTCCTGCTCAGTATATAGGGTCGGGGGTTGGTGATGGGAAGCAGTACAAGGTTCAAGGCAGCAAAGATGCAATCACTGAGGCTCTAGCTTCTGGAAGCTTCCCCTTAGGGAGAGGTAGAGGGGTGCAGGACAAATATGACCTCTCACATCCCTTTTGTTTGGGATGAACAGACTGCTCCTCAACTCATTTCTCATCTCTAGTGGTCTCTATATGTCTGCAGCTAAGGACTGTTCCGTCATGATTGGGAGGACTAGAAGGATGAAAATACGTAAATAACTAAATTCCAGTAAAGAAGTAAAGTCCTTCACTGTGTGGACTCCTCCTCCTTCTCCTTCTTCTTCTTCTCCTCCTCCTCCTTCTCCTTCTCCTTCTCCTCCTCCTCCTTCTCCTTCTCCTTCTCCTCCTTCTCCTTCTCCTTCTCCTTCTCCTTCTCCTTCTTCTCCTTCTCCTCCTCCTCCTCCTCCTCCTCCTCCTCCTCCTCCTCCTCCTCCTCCTCCTCCTCCTCCTCCTCCTCCTTCTCCTCCTTCTCCTTCTCCTGACCTCAAGCTTGGAACATCTACTGGAAACAAAACTTGTGTTGGATGAAGTTGCTATCGGAGTCCATAGACAAGGCCTGAGGAAGGCATGGAGCAGTCTATGGTGGTGCTGGTTGGACTAGGATGGGGGACTCCTAGGTATATTTGCACCCTGGGAAGCATCCAATGCTCATACTGTCCTAGTAGGACAACCTATGCTGGGAAGGAATGAGTAGAGGAGTACGGGTGCCCCCCCCCCCCCCCATACATGGCTGTACGGTGGAGGACATCATCTCCAGGACACTGCTAGGCCGTCACACGTTACTATGGTAGTTTTGTCACAAAATATTCCTAATATCCGTCAATCACTTTTTTTTTTAAGACATTCTCAACAAATGTTAACCCTCAACCTTTCCTGACACGTTTCCTCCCAATAGTGATTGTAGAGCCTGAGCTCACAGTGCTTAGAGGTGCAGAGCCGTCCATGTTCTGTATGAGCCGTGCTCAATGACACCATGGAACACCGGAACTATAAAGATGATGTCACTCTGCCTCACCAAGACTGAGAATACTCGGATGAAAAAAATTGAAGGAAGACTTTGACAACCCATCAGATCTCAATGGGGAGGAATCTCCTGCTGGATCTCTATACTGACATGGACGGGGGATGGGTGAGGAACGTAAGGACGCCCCATTGTTGGATGGAAATGATCGACCTACAGAGGACTGAATTCACAGACACCCCAAAAATCAAAGTGAAGAAATGATGCAGCAGGCGAGTCCATGTTGGTGAAATGTCATTGCAGCAACTCAGAATGGTCCTCAGTAGTCTGTGTGGCCCCCACGTGCTTGTGTGCATGCCTGACAACGTCGGGGGAGGCTCCTAATGAGACCACGGATGGTGTCCTGGGGGATTTCCTCCCAGATCTGGACCAGAGCATCACTGAGCTCCTGGACAGTCTGAGGTGCAACCTGGAGGCGTCGGATGGACCAAAACATGACATCCCAGAGGGGTTCTATTGGATTTAGGTCAGGTGAGTGTGGGGGCCATTCAATGGTATCAATTCCTTCATCCTCCAGGAACTGCCTGCATACTCTCGCCACATGAGGCCGGGCATTGTCATGCACCAGGAGGAACCCAGGACCCACCGCTCCAGGAGGAACCCGGGACCCACCGCACCAGGAGGAACCCGGGCCCACCGCACCAGGAGGAACCCGGGACCCACCGCACCAGGAGGAACCCGGGACCCACCGCACCAGGAGGAACCCAGGACCCACCGCACCAGGAGGAACCCAGAATCCACCGCACCAGGAGGAACCCAGGACCCAGTGCACCAGGAGGAACCCAGGACCCAGTGCACCAGGAGGAACCCAGGACCCAGTGCACCAGGAGGAACCCAGGACCCAGTGCACCAGGAGGAACCCAGAACCCACCGCCCCAGGAGGAACCCAGAACCCACCGCACCAGGAGGAACCCAGGACCCACTGCACCAGTGTAGGGTCTGACAATGGCTCCAAGGATTTCATCCCGATACCTAATGGCAGTCAGGGGGCCATTGTCTAGCCTGTAGAGGTCTGTGTGTTCCTCCATGGAGATGCCTCCCCAGACCATCACTGACCCACCACCAGAACAGTCATGCTGAGTTCATCCTGTTCCTGCTCCACAAAGGGGCAGATACCGGTCCTGCTGATGGGTGAAGGACCTTCTACGGCCCTGTCCAGCACTCCTAGAGGAACTGCCTGTCTCCTGGAATCTCCTCTGTGCTCTTGTCTCCTGGAATCTCCTCCGCGATCCTGTCTCCCGGAATTTTCCTTCGTGCTCTTCAGACTGTGCTGAGAGACACAGCAAACCTTCTGGCAATGGTCCGTATTGATGTGCCATCCTGGAGGAGTTGGACTGCCTGTGTGACCTCTGTAGGGTCCAGGTATGGCCTCATGCTACCAGTAGTGACACTGACCCGAGCCAAATGCAGAACAAGTGAAAAACAGTTTGAAAAGATGAGTAGCAAAAAATGTCAGTGGTTTCCACATGTAAATCCATTCCTGTTTTGGGGGTCGTCTCATTGTTGCCCATCTAGTGCACCTGTTGTTAATTTCATGAACACCAAAATAGCTGAAACTGATGAACATCCCCCTCTGCGACTTCCCTGACCAGATCCATATCCCGGGAGTGTCATGGACTTCATGCTAGACTCGGATTAACAAGTGTAACTTACATTTTTTTTAGCCGTGTATAACGTGATGATGTCATCACAGCTGCAACTTGCTGTCATTAGTGCTAATTGTATATGGTATTATGTCACCAATTCACCACGAGGTGGCACCTCCTTCCATGTATGTCCCCCTCTGCTGCTCCTCTGCCCAGGATTTAAGTGTCCAGAGTGCAATTCAATATATTCATCAATTATTCAGGTGTGTGTCTATGTGTGTCCATATATATATATATATACTGGGTTTGGTTTTGTTGGTTTTATTGAGTATTGTATATTGTAGTTCCTTAGGGTTAGACAATAAGTCACCGTCTCCTGCCCTCTTGTTCTAGATAAGTTAAAGATCAGGAGCCAATGAAAGAACCATTTCTAACAGTATAAAGGTATCAAATCAAAGGACCATGAGGTCATAGGACAGGATGATGGACAAATCAGAGGACCAGGAGGTCATAGGATGGGACGATGGACAAATCAGAAGACCATGAGGACATAGGACGGGACGATGGACAAATCAGAGGACCATGAGGACATAGGATGGGACGATGGACAAATCAGAGGACCATGAGGTCATAGGACGGGACGATGGACAAATCAGAGGACCATGAGGACATAGGACGGGACGATGGACAAATCAGAAACTATGTGACAGGATGGGACGATGGACAAATCAGAAAACTATGTGACAGGATGGGACAATGGACAAATCAGAGGACCACCAGGTCATAGGATGGGGCGATAGACAAATCAGAGGACCATGAGGTCATAGGATGGGACGATAGACAAATCAGAGGACCATGAGGTCATAGGATGGGATGATAGACAAATCAGAGGACCACGAGGTCATAGGATGGGGCGATAGACAAATCAGAGGACATGAGGTCATAGGATGGGACGATAGACAAATCAGAGGACCACGAGGTCATAGGATGGGACGATAGACAAATCAGAGGACCATGAGGTCATAGGATGGGACGATGGACAAATCAGAAGACCATGAGGTCATAGGATGGGACGATAGACAAATCAGAGGACCATGAGGTCATAGGACGGGACGATAGACAAATCAGAAGACCATGAGGTCATAGGATGGGACGATAGACAAATCAGAGGACCATGAGGTCATAGGACGGGATGATGGACAAATCTGAGGACCATGAGGTCATAGGATAGGTCGATGGTCAGACGTGTAAATATGGTAGGGGAAGGGGGAACCAATGGGCACCACATGCCATAAGAATTTGCCCAAAGAAAATGGGACTTTTAAGGTGCCAATGAAGAAAACCCGAGGTTAACACTAAATATAGGATAATAGGATAATTTTATTACACAATGAAAGCATAAATCAGAATTTACAATAGTGAAAAAAATATTCCCTACAATAGTACAGTGTCCTTGGTGTAGATGGAAGAGGTCTTCACGTGTCTGAGCAGATGGAAGAGGTCTTCACATGTCTGAGCAGATGGAAGAGGTCTTCACATGTCTGAGCAGATGGAAGAGGTCTTCACATGTCTGAGCAGATGGAAGAGGTCTTCACATGTCTGAGCAGATGGAAGAGGTCTTCACATGTCTGAGGAGATGGAAGAGGTCTTCACATGTCTGAGCAGATGGAAGAGTTCTTCACATGTCTGAGGAGATGGAAGAGGTCTTCACATGTCTGAGCAGATGGAAGAGGTCTTCACATGTCTGAGCAGATGGAAGAGGTCTTCACATGTCTGAGCAGATGGAAGAGGTCTTCACATGTCTGAGGAGATGGAAGAGGTCTTCACATGTCTGAGCAGATGGAAGAGGTCTTCACATGTCTGAGGAAATGGAAGAGGTCTTCACATGTCTGAGCAGATGGAAGAGGTCTTCACATGTCTGAGGAAATGGAAGAGGTCTTCACATGTCTGAGGAGATGGAAGAGGTCTACACATGTCTGAGCAGATGGAAGAGGTCTTCACATGTCTGAGGAGATGGAAGAGGTCTTCACATGTCTGAGCAGATGTTATGTGAAGGTCGTGGTTTCAGCATGTTTCACTCTACGCTTCTTCAGGAAACACATTACTATGGGACGCACATCCGCCAAAGTTCAAACAGCATTGTGGGTCTCCATAAGAGGAACCCCCCCCCCCCCCGCCACAAAAAAATACAATAACCACCCCACTCCAACCAATAGGAGGAGACAAGACGTGGACCACAGGAGGGGAGAAGGAAGATTCAGTACATGTTGTAAGGTTGTTGCTAAAATCTATTAATCAAAGAAACCACAGGAGGGCGCTCATACACCACTAAACTGGATAGATGGAGAAACGGAGCCACACATTTTCCAAATACACTATATTGCCCCAAATATTGGCTGCCGGCCTTTCCACACACATGACCTTTAATGGCCCCCCAGTCTTAGTCCGTAGGGTTCAATATTGGGTTGGCCCCACCCTTCCCACGCACATGACCTTTAATGGCCCCCCAGTCTTAGTCCGTAGGGTCCAATATTGAGTTGGCCCCGCCCTTTCCATGCGCATGACCTTTAATGGCCCCCCAGTCTTAGTCCGTAGGGTTCAATATTGAGTTGGCCCCGCCCTTTGCAGCTATAACAGCTTCAACTCTTCTGGGAAGGCCGTCCACAAGGTTTAGGAGGGTGTCTATGGGAAGGTTGGACCATTCTTCCAGAAGCACATTTGTCAGGTCAGGCACTGATGTCGGGGGAGGGGGCCTGGCTCGCAGTCTCCGCCCTAATTCATCCCAAAGGTGTTCTATGGGGTTGAGGTCAGGACTCTGTGCAGGACAGTCAAGTTCCTCCACCCCAAACTGGCTCCTCCATGTCTTTATGGACCATGCTTTGTGCACTGGTGGGCAGTCATGTTGGAACAGGAAGGGGCCATCCCCAAACTCTTCCCACAAAGTTGGGAGCATGAAATTGTCCAAAATGTCGCCTTAAGAGTTCCCTTCACTGGAACTAGGGGGCCAAGCCCAACCCCTGAAAAACACCCTGTCACGTGTGCCACCTGCTCACTCCCTCCCCCCCCCCCTCGCCGCATACAGCCTTGAAGCAGGCTGTGCGGGATGAGGGGAGGGGACCGCTGCGGCAAGTGTCACAGCTCCCCCGGCAATTCAGCCAGAAGAGCTGTGGTACCCTCGCCAGGAAATCCCGGCGGGGGGCCTGCTGGGAGGTGCAGGGCTTCCCGCCCTAGACAAAGGCTGCGCTCCCTGCGTGTGGCCGGAGTGAGAGGGGCGTGCCCCAGCAACTCGGCGCTGGGCCGGCCGTTGCTGGAAGCGTCCCGCGCGGCTTTTAAAAGGCCAGGCTTGCTCTCTCTCTCTCCCTTCCTCCTGTGCTGTACGTCTGCTCTCCACCAGCCTGCTGCCACTGCTGTCGTGGGAGGTCCGGGCCTCCGCAGCCGTCCCCACTGAGCGCTCTACATGAGCCCCCTCAGAGGTCAGACCCCACAGCCATGACTCCTGCTGCTGTTCCTGGCACGCTGGCCGCTGTGATGGCCCCTGCCTGCTGATCACTGGGCCCCTGGAGAAGCTGGCCGCTGTGAGAGCCCCTGCCTGCTTATCACTGCTGTCCCCTGAAACGCTGGCCGCTGTGAGGGCCGCCGTCCGTTGCTGAGGGTCCCTGGAAAGCCGCCCTGTCTGCTGATAGCTGGGTCCCTGGAAGCTGCCTGCTGCCGAGCATCCGCAATTCGCCTATCATGAGTGTCCCTAGAAGCCATGAACTGCCTAGTGTGTGCACAGACCACCCGTGTCATGAACTGTCCCTAGTGTGAGCACAGACCACCCGTGTCATGAACTGTCCCTGTTGTGCGCACAGACCACCCGTGTCCTGAACTGTCCCTGTTGTGCGCACAGACCACCCGTGTCCTGAACTGTCCCTGTTGTGCGCACAGACCACCCGTGTCCTGAACTGTCTCTGATGTGCGCACAGACCACCCGTGTCATGAACTGTCCCTAGTGTGAGCACAGACCACCCGTGTCATGAACTGTCCCTAGTGTGCGCACAGACCACCCGTGTCATGAACTGTTCCCTTTGTGCGCACAGACCACCCGTGTCATGAACTGTCCCTGTTGTGCGCACAGACCACCCGTGTCATGAGCTGTCCCTGTTGTGCGCTCAGACCACCCGTGTCCTGAACTGTCCCTGTTGTGCGCACAGACCACCCGTGTCATGAACTGTCCCTGTTGTGCGCACAGACCACCCGTGTCATGAACTGTCCCTATTGTGCGCACAGACCACCCGTGTCATGAACTGTCCCTGTTGTGCGCACAGACCACCCGTGTCATGAACTGTCCCTGTTGTGCGCACAGACCACCCGTGTCATGAACTGTCCCTATTGTGCGCACAGACCACCCGTGTCATGAACTGTCCCTAGTGTGCGCACAGACCACCCGTGTCATGAACTGTCCCTGTTGTGCGCACAGACCACCCGTGTCATGAACTGTCCCTATTGTGCGCTCAGACCACCCGTGTCATGAACTGTCCCTATTGTGCGCACAGACCACCCGTGTCATGAACTGTCCCTATTGTGCGCTCAGACCACCCTTGCTCGAACCGCCCCATGGCGTGCCCAGAGTATAGCTACCTGGGATGCCCCTGAGTGCTTGAGCCATCACTACCTGCTGAGTCCCCGTGAGCCTGATGTCCCTAGAAAGCTGGGTGGGAGCTGTGCTGAGGTCAGCCCCCCCCAGTCAAGGTCCTGCTGAGTCCTTGTGAGCCTGATGTCCCTAGAAAGCTGGGTGGGAGCTGTGCTGAGGTCGGCCCCCCCCAGTCAAGGTCCTGCTGAGTCCCCGTGAGCCTGATGTCGTCCCTAGTACGCTGTGTGGGATCTGTATTGAGGCCAAACTCCCCAGCCAAAGTCCCGTTGAGTCCCCGTGAGCCCACTTACCAGGGGCGTCCCTACAAGCCGCATGTCGCGGAGTGCCATGAAATGTCCTGATTGAGTGTCTTTCATAGTGCAATAAAGCTTTATGTGTTCCCCATCTTTTGTGTGTGTTCTGTCCTTCCTACGCTTCCGTCACACACGACTTCTGCGCACTGTGCGCTTCATCATGCGCTGACCCCGCCCTGTCATGTGACGTGGCCTACCACTTGGTGGCTGAGTGGCTGTTGTTCCCAGTTGCTTCCACTTTGTTATAATCCCACTAACAGTTGAGCGTGGAATATTTAGTAGCCAGGAAATGTCACGGATGGACTTATTGCCCAGGTGGCCACCTATCATGGGACCACGCTTGGAGTCACTGAGCTCCTGAGAGCGACCCATTCTTTCACCAATGTTTGTAGAAGCCGTCTGCATGCCTAGGGGCTTGATTGTATACACCTGTGTCCATGGAGGGGATTGGAACACCTGAATCACATGATATGGAGGGGATTGGAACACCTGAATTACATGATGTGGAGGGGATTGGAACACCTGAATCACATGATATGGAGGGGATTGGAACACCTAAATCACATGATATGGAGGGGATTGGAACACCTGAATTACATAATATGGAGGGGATTGGAACACCTGAATCACATGATATGTAGGGGATTGGAACACCTGAATCACATGATATGTAGGGGATTGGAACACCTGAATCACATGATTGGGAGGGGATTGGAACAGCTGAATCACATGATAGGGAGGGGATTGGAACACCTGAATCACATGTTTGGGAGGGGATTGGGACACCTGAATCACATGATATGGAGGGGATTGGAACACCTGAATCACAAGATATGGAGGGGACTGGAACACCTGAATCACATGATATGGAGGGGATTGGCACACCTGAATCACATGATTGGGAGGGGATTGGCGCACCTGAATCACATGATATGGAGGGGATTGGCGCACCTGAATTACATGATATGGAGGGGATTGGGACACCTGAATCACATGATATGGAGGGGATTGGGACACCTGAATCACATGATGTGGAGGGGATTGGGACACCTGAATCACATGATTGGGAGGGGATTGGCACATCTGAATCACATGATTGGGAGGGGGGGGTCAATCCTTGGAGCAATATCATGTAGATAGGACAAGTGTGGACAATTCCTTGTAGCTACACCAAGCAGATCATACTTTTGATGGGGGTCTTGTTGTGCTATTTTGCATCCTGATTTACCTGTTTATTATGTAATGAATTATATTTGTTAAGCTCGTCTTTTCTTCATCTCCACCTTTTAAATATTTCTTTGGTTAAACCAGAATCCACGTGGTTATGGGATGGGCTGGTGGTCGCATCAGAAGACCGCGTGGTTATGGGATGGGCTGGTGGTCGCATCAGAAGACCGCGTGGTTATCGGATGGGCTGGTGGTCGCATCAGAAGACCGCGTGGTTATCGGATGGGCTGGTGGTCGCATCAGAAGACCGCGTGGTTATCGGATGGGCTGGTGGTCGCATCAGAAGACCGCGTGGTTATGGGATGGGCTGGTGGTCGCATCAGAAGACCGCGTGGTTATGGGATGGGCTGGGGGTCGCATCAGAAGACCGCGTGGTTATGGGATGGGCTGGTGGTCGCATCAGAAGACCGCGTGGTTATGGGATGGGCTGGTGGTCGCATCAGAAGACCGCGTGGTTATGGGATGGGCTGGGGGTCGCATCAGAAGACCGCGTGGTTATGGGATGGGCTGGGGGTCGCATCAGAAGACCGCGTGGTTATGGGATGGGCTGGTGGTCGCATCAGAAGACCGCGTGGTTATGGGATGGGCTGGTGGTCGCATCAGAAGACCGCGTGGTTATGGGATGGGCTGGGGGTCGCATCAGAAGACCGCGTGGTTATGGGATGGGCTGGTGGTCGCATCAGAAGACCGCGTGGTTATGGGATGGGCTGGTGGTCGCATCAGAAGACCGCGTGGTTATGGGATGGGCTGGTGGTCGCATCAGAAGACCGCGTGGTTATGGGATGGGCTGGTGGTCGCATCAGAAGACCGCGTGGTTATGGGATGGGCTGGGGGTCGCATCAGAAGACCGCGTGGTTATGGGATGGGCTGGTGGTCGCATCAGAAGACCGCGTGGTTATGGGATGGGCTGGTGGTCGCATCAGAAGACCGCGTGGTTATGGGATGGGCTGGTGGTCGCATCAGAAGACCGCGTGGTTATGGGATGGGCTGGGGGTCGCATCAGAAGACCGCGTGGTTATGGGATGGGCTGGTGGTCGCATCAGAAGACCGCGTGGTTATGGGATGGGCTGGTGGTCGCATCAGAAGACCGCGTGGTTATGGGATGGGCTGGTGGTCGCATCAGAAGACCGCGTGGTTATGGGATGGGCTGGGGGTCGCATCAGAAGACCGCGTGGTTATGGGATGGGCTGGGGGTCGCATCAGAAGACCGCGTGGTTATGGGATGGGCTGGTGGTCGCATCAGAAGACCGCGTGGTTATGGGATGGGCTGGTGGTCGCATCAGAAGACCGCGTGGTTATGGGATGGGCTGGGGGTCGCATCAGAAGACCGCGTGGTTATGGGATGGGCTGGTGGTCGCATCAGAAGACCGCGTGGTTATGGGATGGGCTGGGGGTCGCATCAGAAGACCGCGTGGTTATGGGATGGGCTGGTGGTCGCATCAGAATCCACGTGGTTATCGGATGGGCTGGTGGTCGCATCAGAAGACCGCGTGGTTATGGGATGGGCTGGGGGTCGCATCAGAAGACCGCGTGGTTATGGGATGGGCTGGTGGTCGCATCAGAAGACCGCGTGGTTATGGGATGGGCTGGTGGTCGCATCAGAAGACCGCGTGGTTATGGGATGGGCTGGAGGTCGCATCAGAAGACCGCGTGGTTATGGGATGGGCTGGTGGTCGCATCAGAAGACCGCGTGGTTATGGGATGGGCTGGTGGTCGCATCAGAAGACCGCGTGGTTATGGGATGGGCTGGTGGTCGCATCAGAAGACCGCGTGGTTATGGGATGGGCTGGTGGTCGCATCAGAAGACCGCGTGGTTATGGGATGGGCTGGTGGTCGCATCAGAAGACCGCGTGGTTATGGGATGGGCTGGTGGTCGCATCAGAAGACCGCGTGGTTATGGGATGGGCTGGTGTTCGCATCAGAAGACCGCGTGGTTATGGGATGGGCTGGTGTTCGCATCAGAAGACCGCGTGGTTATGGGATGGGCTGGGGGTCGCATCAGAAGACCGCGTGGTTATGGGATGGGCTGGTGGTCGCATCAGAAGACCACGTGGTTATGGGATGGGCTGGTGGTCGCATCAGAAGACCACGTGGTTATGGGATGGGCTGGTGGTCGCATCAGAAGACCACGTGGTTATGGGATGGGCTGGTGGTCGCATCAGAAGACCACGTGGTTATGGGATGGGCTGGTGGTCGCATCAGAAGACCACGTGGTTATGGGATGGGCTGGGGGTCGCATCAGAAGACCACGTGGTTATGGGATGGGCTGGGGGTCGCATCAGAAGACCACGTGGTTATGGGATGGGCTGGTGGTCGCATCAGAAGACCACGTGGTTATGGGATGGGCTGGGGGTCGCATCAGAAGACCACGTGGTTATGGGATGGGCTGGGGGTCGCATCAGAAGACCACGTGGTTATGGGATGGGCTGGTGGTCGCATCAGAAGACCACGTGGTTATGGGATGGGCTGGTGGTCGCATCAGAAGACCACGTGGTTATGGGATGGGCTGGGGGTCGCATCAGAAGACCACGTGGTTATGGGATGGGCTGGTGGTCGCATCAGAAGACCACGTGGTTATGGGATGGGCTGGGGGTCGCATCAGAAGACCACGTGGTTATGGGATGGGCTGGGGGTCGCATCAGAAGACCACGTGGTTATGGGATGGGCTGGGGGTCGCATCAGAAGACCATGAGGTTCCATCAATGGTCCATTGGTGGCTCCATCCATAAATGCATAGAAGTGGGAGTATTGTATTAGGTGGCCCATGGAACGAGCTCATTGGTTACATTGGGCTGGACTGATAATACTTATTAATTGGACCAATCAGAGCAGGAAGAGTGATGTATCATCTGTGCAGGAAACTCCTCCCTGAATCATTTCTGGGTCCAAGGATGGAGTATTATTTCAGGGACCTGGAGTCACGCGGAGGATTTACTGCTTCTGATGACAACGCCTAACCATCCACCATTATTAATACATCTCTGTAGATCTGTCCCCATTGCTAGGAGGCCTCCCCTCCCCCTGAACAATGTATGGAGGTGTGGGGTGATGGAGGTCAGATGATGGATATCCAATCACTGGCAGATGTAAAAATATCGAGGCCCAGAACGATTTGTTTAGTTGTGGATGGGGGTGGGGGAAGGGCTAGAACTTCTGGCTATCCAGGACTCCATTGGAGATGCTTCCTGCCCTGCGGGGGGGCAATGATGACCGGATTGCCCCCCTTAGTAAAGGCCGACCACACAATGCAGTTCAATTTTAAAATGATGGTAAAAGGGAATTTGTTGTAATTTTCCTTTAACATTTTATACTTCCCGGCTCTGTAATGGTTTTTGCACAGAGTGGCCCCGATCCTTCACTTCTTGGGTCCACCACCGACGCTCCTGGCAAGTGCCCCCAGAGCAAACAGCTAACCGTGGGGGCACCCAAGGAGACTCGCTCCTGAGCCGCTGCTCTGCATCTCTATTCACACACAGAGCCATGACTCAGCCTCGCCCCCTTTCTCTCCTCCCACTGCTGCCTCAGCCAATAAGGAGGGAGAGCCCCCAGAGAGCCGAGGCTCCTGTGCACATCGCAGGTTCGCAGTGGGGCTCAGGTAAGAATTTGGAGGGGGGGGGGGGAGGGCAGCTGCACACAGAATGCTTTTTCAGCTTCATACATAAATAGGTAAAAACCTTGAGCCTTTACACTCACTTTATACCGGGGAAGAAGTTTTCACTGTTAGAGCAGTAAGGATGCGGAGCTGCCTTCCACAGTTGGTGGAGCCAGTGTAGATCAGCTCAACTTTTAGATGTGTTTCTTAGTGAAGACAATGTACGAGGATATGGTATGTGGTAGTGACATCGAACACTCGCTGACCGCGATGGACTGATGTCTTACCAATTATGTAACCAAGTCCGTGCCGACCCCCAACATGGGGCTCCTTCTTAGGGGACGTCAGGGGTCTCCATTGCCACCACTACGTATGACATCACCTACCAAAATGTGACCTTCAACCCCTGCCAGGGAATTGGGAGCCAGCGCGGCCAATGAGAAGCCAGCGCAGCCAATGAGAACATACAGGACAGCCAATGAGAAGCCAGCGTAGCCAATGAGAACATACTGGACAGCCAATGAGAAGCCAGCGCAGCCACTGAGAACATACAGGACAGCCAATGAGAAGCCAGCGCAGCCACTGAGAACTTACAGGACAGCCAATGAGAAGCCAGCGCAGCCAATGAGAGCATACAGGACAGCCAATGAGAAGCCAGCGCAGCCACTGAGAACATACAGGACAGCCAATGAGAAGCCAGCGTAGCCAATGAGAACATACTGGACAGCCAATGAGAAGCCAGCGCAGCCACTGAGAACATACTGGACAGCCAATGAGAAGCCAGCGCAGCCACTGAGAACATACAGGACAGCCAATGAGAAGCCAGCGCAGCCACTGAGAACATACAGGACAGCCAATGAGAAGCCAGCGCAGCCACTGAGAACATACAGGACAGCCAATGAGAAGCCAGCGCAGCCACTGAGAACATACAGGACAGCCAATGAGAGCATACAGGACAGCCACTGAGAACATACAGGACAGCCAATGAGAAGCCAGCGCAGCCAATGAGAGCATACAGGACAGCCAATGAGAGCATACAGGACAGCCACTGAGAACATACAGGACAGCCAATGAGAAGCCAGCGCAGCCAATGAGAGCATACAGGACAGCCAATGAGAGCATACAGGAAAGCCAATGAGAAGCCAGCGCAGCCACTGAGAACATACAGGACAGCCAATGAGAGCATACAGGACAGCCAATGAGAGCATACAGGACAGCCAATGAGAGCATACAGGACAGCCAATGAGAGCATACAGGACAGCCAATGAGAGCATACAGGACAGCCAATGAGAGCATACAGGACAGCCAATGAGAACATACAGGACAGCCAATGAGAGCATACAGGACAGCCAATGAGAACATACAGGACAGCCAACGAGACCATACAGGACAGCCAACGAGACCATACTGGACAGCCAATGAGAAGCCAGCGCAGCCAATGAGAACATACAGGACAGCCAATGAGAACATACTGGACAGCCAATGAGAACATACTGGACAGCCAATGAGAACATACAGGACAGCCAATGAGAACATACAGGACAGCCAATGAGAACATACAGGACAGCCAATGAGAACATACAGGACAGCCAATGAGAACATACAGGACAGCCAATGAGAACATACAGGACAGCCAATGAGAACATACTGGACAGCCAATGAGAACATACTGGACAGCCAATGAGAAGCCAGCGCAGCCAATGAGAACATACTGGACAGCCAATGAGAAGCCAGCGCAGCCAATGAGAACATACAGGACAGCCAATGAGAAGCCAGCGCAGCCAATGAGAACATACAGGACAGCCAATGAGAAGCCAGCGCAGCCAATGAGAACATACAGGACAGCCAATGAGAAGCCAGCGCAGCCAATGAGAACATACAGGACAGCCAATGAGAAGCCAGCGCAGCCAATGAGAACATACTGGACAGCCAATGAGAAGCCAGCGCAGCCACTGAGAACTTACAGGACAGCCAATG
The DNA here is from genome assembly GCF_062004578.1 of Staurois parvus. Classification (NCBI taxonomy): domain Eukaryota; kingdom Metazoa; phylum Chordata; class Amphibia; order Anura; family Ranidae; genus Staurois; species Staurois parvus. Next base: position 9,548 of record NW_028320402.1, on the reverse strand, counting down.
AGAAGCCAGCGCAGCCAATGAGAACATACAGGACAGCCAACGAGAACATACAGGACAGCCAACGAGAACATACAGGACAGCCAACGAGAACATACAGGACAGCCAACGAGAACATACAGGACAGCCAACGAGAAGCCAGCGCAGCCAATGAGACCATACAGGACAGCCAATGAGACCATACAGGACAGCCAATGAGACCATACAGGACAGCCAATGAGACCATACAGGACAGCCAATGAGAACATACAGGACAGCCAATGAGAACATACTGGACAGCCAATGAGAACATACTGGACAGCCAATGAGAACATACAGGACAGCCAATGAGAACATACAGGACAGCCAATGAGAACATACTGGACAGCCAATGAGAACATACAGGACAGCCAATGAGAACATACAGGACAGCCAATGAGAACATACAGGACAGCCAATGAGAACATACAGGACAGCCAATGAGAACATACAGGACAGCCAATGAGAACATACTGGACAGCCAATGAGAACATACTGGACAGCCAATGAGAAGCCAGCGCAGCCAATGAGAACATACAGGACAGCCAATGAGAAGCCAGCGCAGCCAATGAGAACATACAGGACAGCCAATGAGAAGCCAGCGCAGCCAATGAGAACATACAGGACAGCCAATGAGAAGCCAGCGCAGCCAATGAGAACATACTGGACAGTTTGGCAGCATTTGATTTATTATAAAAACACAAACAAATGCAATCAGATGTAAAGTGCAAAATCCTCATCGGGTCTAAAAATTCAATTTTCACACAATAAAACAAATACTGATAACATGGGGGAGGGGGAGGGGGGGGGGCATTTAAAAACCTGTGTTTGTACAAGTCAGCAGAATCCCACCTCCAGGGGCAGTTCTCGCGGTCAGGAATGTTCCAGAATCTATCACAACCACAAGGGACAATGGAGGCTCCTGCAGAGATTCAGGACATGGTCATCAGTTGATTCGTTGGCTGGGCATCAGGAAGTTGTCCCCCCCCCCCCCCCCAACTGCATAGAATCTTATTAAAACCCACCACCAAACCACCAAACCACGCCGGGGCAGGAGGACAACTAGGTGAAAGTTCTCTATAGAAGCTGCAATATCTCCAAAAGAAAAATAAAAAAATAAAAGCAAAAACATCTAATTCTACATAAAATGGAGGCTCCACCCAAGTACAAGTTGACCTGGAGGCCACCTCATGAAATGGTCAGGGTTGTACTCAACACATCTCACAAATTGACAAGGGGCTGCCCGAGCCCACCATCGATGAGGCAGCAAACGAGAAGGCCCGGGGCAGGATACCATTGTCATGGTGGGCCCATTTCACAGCAGTTTCCAGAGACCATCCAGAACAGTCCTTGGATAGAGGAGGAGCTCCTTCAGTCATGCAGCCAGAAGTCCTAATATCAAAATCACAATCATCCATCCCCAACTTCAAAGTTGACTCTTGGAGCCAATCAAAGGTCTGTATTGACAATCAGAGAATGACCAATCACAATACAGCAAGAAGAGAGCTCAGACAGTACCTATTGCTTCCTGCTCTGCATAGTCACATAATGTAGAAGACTTCAGGGTGTCACAGCAGGACACCAACACAGGTGAGGAGAGGCAGCACCCTCTCTACCAGTCATTCCCCAGATCGGCCTATATTTGGCCATCATCCCAGTATAATGATTTTTGGCCCATTCATATCTGGTGGAAGCCAACAAACATGAAACATGGCTGCACTACCTTGTACACCAGAGAGCCAGGAGCAGCAGAATCTGCAGCAGGTTGGCCCATTCATATCTGGTGGAAGCCAACAAACATGAAACATGGCTGCACTACCTTGTACACCAGAGAGCCAGGAGCAGCAGAATCTGCAGCAGGTTGGCCCATTCATATCTGGTGGAAGCCAACAAACATGAAACATGGCTGCACTACCTTGTACACCAGAGAGCCAGGAGCAGCAGAATCTGCAGCAGGTTAGAGAAACCCCTTAAAAGGCCATTTCCTGGTCTGAGGTTCTAAGTACAATCTTTCCTCTTTAGGTTTAAAACTTTGTGATAAAATGCAACTCTCCTAAAATTCTACATAAATTTTACTTCAGTCATGAAATCCATCTCAAAACTCGAGACAAGTCAAAGTAATAACAGCTGGTTAGGTAATGTCCCTCCCCAGAAATACCAAAATCCCTCTTCTCTTCCACAACAGCAGATGTGAACATCCTAATTGTACATGATCGTGATAGAAATCCTATCATGGAATCGGTAGCTCTGCAGGGGCGGGTCCATCCTCTGAGGACATGGCAACACTCAGAGAAGCCGCTGTCTAGACCTGGTCAGGTACTGACTGAAGAATGCTGGGTGGACAACATCTCCAGGGTGACTGGTCAGCACATCAAATACACTCTTGTTGGGTGGTACAGCTCTCAGCATGGTATCAAGATCCAGTGAAGGTGCTGGTGGGCATGGTGGCTCTGCACGGCTCGTTGATGGTTGTGGCAGCAGTCCCCAGTAGGATGGGCTCACGTACGGAGAGGATCTGTAGTTGTAGTACCCAAACTGGGGAAGTGGAAAGAAAGGGAGAACATTGGGTGGAGCCACCACATTGGGTGGGGTGCCCTTTGTATAGGAAGTGGGCAACTCGGAGCCCAAAATAGGCAACTTAGCAGGAGGCTCACATGGAGAACATCTTTCTGCATCAGAGTTTGAAGATGAAATGCTTTGAAGGTCATCATCCACTCTAGGGCGCTTTGTGGAAACACAAGACCTCGGAGGAGAAGTTCCAGGAATAATTATATGCTGGCCGGGATCTTCATCAGAACTATGAGAAGAAATGGTGGAAAGGCTGGCAGAAGAGGATGAGTACAGGGACTGAGGACCTGAAGCATTGGAACTGCTGGAATGCTGAAACGAGCGCGAGTTTGAGTTATAAAGCAGAGGATTTGCTAGCCAAATGTTCTCAGGCAAGGATTGGGAATTTGTTTTTCTGCTCTCCAAAGACTTTGAGACATCTGTCAAGTCAACATCCTGCAGGTCATGGAGTAAAGAGTCAATCATGAAGGATGTGTTGAGTTTGCTCACCATATTGCTTTGATGGGAATCGTCCACCATGGGCAGGGAGCTGGCAGGAGAAAAGCTACTAGTTGGTCTCTGCTGGGAGACCTCTTCCCCAGCACTGTACTTGTGGTTGTGCAGGATGTAGGGTGTCAGGTCCTGAACAAAAGGGGTTGATCCACCACGTGCCATCATCGTGTTCTGTAACTTCATGGCTTCCAGAGGGATACGGGTCACATCCACCGTCCAAAAGTTCCCCTTGGCCTGAGGTTTCCCCGGGTCCTTCAGTACCTACAAAAGATACAAAAAGACGCATCAAACCTTCTCATAAACCCCAAACCAAAAAGAAACAATGAAACCTCGCAGGAGAAATCCCAGAAATAGAAATTTACATTCAGACAGATATTACAGCAATTGTGTCGGGAGTCTAAAATGATGGAGCAGACCAATAGGAGTAGGAAACTTCAGAAACAACCCTGATCAGTCTCAGAAGCGGAAGGTCACCCAGCTACAAAGAAGGCAATCACAGCTAACCTGACATGGAAGATCACAGAAACATGACCCATTTAGATAGAGGACCTTCATAGCTGAGGGCCCAAAAACAGCCTGGGAGCTTTCTACATCCTTCAGGGGTGAGGAGAAATACAAAGAATTTTCCAATTACATGCAAAAATATTTACCTGGGAAAAGTCCATATCTAATGTGACCCCAAGACCTTGCAAGAGACCCTCCTTCAAGAAAACCTCACCAGTGATCCACCAACAAAACCCTACCAGAGAATCAAGAGAATCCCACTGGAGATCCACCAAGAGAACCCCACCAGAGATTCACCAAGCGAACCTTCCCAAAGAGTCAAGAGACCCTCCAACAGAATCCTGCTATAGATTCACCTAGAGAACCCCACCAGAGAATCAAGAGAACCCCACAAAAGAACCCTACCAAAGATCCACCAACAAAACCCTACCAGAGAATCAAGAGAATCCCACTAGAGATCCACCAACAGAACACTACTAGGGAATCCTACCAGAGTTCTGCCAGGGGAATCCTACCAGAGATCCATCAAGAGAACCTCACCAGAGAATCAAGAAAACCAACCACAGAACCCTAGATCCACCAGGAGAATCCTACCAGAGATCCACCAGGAGAATCCTACCAGAGATCCACCAGGAGAATCCTACCAGAAATCCACCAGGAGAATCCTACCAGAAATCCACCAGGAGAATCCTACCAGAGATCCACCAGGAGAATCCTACCAGAGATCCACCAAGAGAATCCTACCAGAGATCCACCAAGAGAATCCTACCAGAGATCCACCAAGAGAATCCTACCAGAGATCCACCAAGAGAATCCTACCAGAGATCCACCAAGAGAATCCTACCGGAGATCCACCAAGAGAACCCTACCAGAGATCCACCAAGAGAACCTTCCCAACGAGTCAAGAGACCCTCCATCTAGAGAATCCCACTATAGATTCATCTAGAGAACCTCACCAGTGAACCACCAAGAGAAGCCTACCAGGGAAATCCTACCAGAGAACAGCGCCAGGGGAATCCTACCAGAGAACAGCGCCAGGGGAATCCTACCAGAGAACAGCGCCAGGGGAATCCTACCAGAGAACAGCGCCAGGGGAATCCTACCAGAGAACAGCGCCAGGGGAATCCTACCAGAGAACAGCGCCAGGGGAATCCTACCAGAGAACAGCGCCAGGGGAATCCTACCAGAGAACAGCGCCAGGGGAATCCTACCAGAGAACAGCGCCAGGGGAATCCTACCAGAGAACAGCGCCAGGGGAATCCTACCAGAGAACAGCGCCAGGGGAATCCTACCAGAGAACAGCGCCAGGGGAATCCTACCAGAGAACAGCGCCAGGGGAATCCTACCAGAGAACAGCGCCAGGGGAATCCTACCAGAGAACAGCGCCAGGGGAATCCTACCAGAGAACAGCGCCAGGGGAATCCTACCAGAGAACAGCGCCAGGGGAATCCTACCAGAAATCCTCCAAAAGAACCCCCCACCAGAGAACCAAGAGAACCTTTCCAGAGAGTCAAGAGACCCTCCATCAGGAGAATCCCGTTATAGATTCAACACGAGAACCTCACCAGTGAACTACCAAGAGAACCCCACTAGATTCACCAGAGATCCTCAAAGGGAATCCTACCAGAGATCCACCAACAGGACCTTATTAGGGATGATTAAGTTTGCCACTACCATGGGTTTGAGGTGAATCCTGTGGGTTGCAAGCTTGGAATTGCCAAGAAGGTGGCTTCTGGTTAAGTGAACCCCCTTCAGACTATTGGAGGGGGCGCACAGAGCAGCCATAGTGTGATTGTATTGCAGCAGCTGTAGGGAAAGGAGAGCGTCCTCTTGTGCTCACAGTGCAGCAGGGCAACAGCTTAGCAAGTAACCCAGAATCTGGAGATCACTGTAGTAGCAGTATAGTAGTGGTGTGGTCGCAGTGTCTACTACAGTGATTGTCCGCTTCTAGAGGGGTCCCACAGGCCCACTATATGCATAGCTGGTGCAAACCGCCATACCTGGAACTTTAATTCGGATTGCTAGCTCTTCGAGCAATCAATCCCTTTAGTGTCCCTTCTGTTCTTATTTTTTGGGGACTTTTGGGTCTCGTTTTAGTTTGTGGATGATTTGAGGTCGGTGGTCACTTTTAGCTTCTGTCCGATCCATAGCAAAATGATTATTTTGGCTGCATGGCTTCACTTTAAAAAATTGTTTCAGGGGTATTATTTTTTTCTTTGGGGGGGGGGGGGGGGGGGGTCATCATTAATTATGGGGTTATATATCAATTATGTTGATAGGGCCTTCATTGTAGGATAAACTGGGCAAAGCATGTCCATCACCTCACATCCTCTGCACCCCCACTCCCCACAGATATAGAAGTTGGGCATACACCAGTTAGGCCTCTGATTGAAATGATCCTTCTGCCGGTCAGTTTATACGTTGCCGTATCCTCTGCGGGGTCTTCATCATGTAGTAAAGCCCCAGCATGTGCTCTTTGTCTCCAGTGAATCTGGGCCTAGCCTTGCTCATTCAAATTGTCCTGCAGGACAATCATAGATCCATCAAAAGAACACTACCAGAGATCACCATTAAGCAAACCCCACCAGAGGTCCGCCCTCAAGAGAACCCCCCCAGAGGCCCGCCCTCAAGAGAACCCCACCAGAGATCCATCATCAATAGAACCCCACCAGAGGCCCACCCTCAAGAAAACCCCACAAGAGGCCCACCCTCAAGAAAACCCCACAAGAGGGCCCACCCTCAAGAAAACCCCACAAGAGGCCCACCCTCAAGAAAACCCCACAAGAGGCCCACCCTCAAGAAAACCCCACAAGAGGCCCACCCTCAAGAGAACCCCACCAGAGATCCATCATCAAGAGAACATTACCAGAGGCCCACCCTCAAGAAAACCCCACCAGAGGCCCACCCTCAAGAGAACCCCACCAGAGATCACCATCAAGAGAACCCTACCAGAGATCACCATCAAGAGAACCCCACCAGAGATCACCATCAAGAGAACCCCATCAGAGATCACCATCAAGAGAACCCCACCAGAGATCACCATCAAGAGAACCCCACCAGAGATCACCATCAAGAGAACCCCACCAGAGATCACCATCAAGAGAACCCCATCAGAGATCACCATCAAGAGAACCCTACCAAAGATCACCATCAAGAGAACCCCACCAGAGATCACCATCAAGAGAACCCCACCAGAGATCCATAATCAAGAGAAACCAAATAAAAGCACTAAAACAGCTCACCTTAAAAAGGTATGGTAATGTGTTGCATTAAAGCAGCACAAAGTGTGGCGGGGGTCTTCTGGGGGCAGGGGTCTTAGGGCGGGGGTCTTAGGGCGGGGACTGAAATGTCACAGCCAAAAATGTCATAACCTCATTCAGGTCAGTTCTGATCTGGTGTGCCAACCACTCCATCAGAGAGGAGGAGAAGTGGTGGTGAGCCGAGTCCATACACACAGAACAGGGACTGAGAAGTCCTCCCGCTCACCTTCCTGAAGCAGTCATTGGAGGAGAGGTTGTGGCGGACGGAGTCTTTCCATCCGATATATTCCTGATTGAACAACGGGAAGAGGATCTCGATGTCTTTGACGATCTGGGGACAGAAAAAAAAGTTATATCAGACTATCATCTTGCGACTCCACCCCACCTTCATATTCCCCGCCCCCAGGTGTTTAAAGTCCTGAACTTCGAACTGTCTGAGCTCCAGCACTAGGACCCATCAGTGAGAGGCGGAGGCGTTCAGCTCCTCTACACAGAGGAGGATTTGGCTCTCCTCATGTATGAGCCATAGTTGGGAACTCAGACAGTTCAGAGTGCAGGCGAGCACAGAAACATTGTATGGATTTACGTCATGAAATGTATCCAATCACATCCTCCAACTGTCCAATCAGGATTGTGTGCTGGAAACGTTTAGATGTTCTCCACCCATTGGTCACCTCTCCAGTGCTATCATTGGATCAGAGGCCAAATTCAATGACATCCTCCCACATTTCCCCATTGGCCGCATTCTTCCCCCATTGGCCGCATTCTTCCCCCCATTGGCCGCATTCTTCCCCCCATTGGCCGCATTATTTCCCCCATTGGCCGCATTATTCCCCCATTGGCCGCATTATTCCCCCCATTGGCCGCATTATTCCCCCATTGGCCGCATTATTTCCCCCATTGACCGCATTATTTCCCCCATTGGTCGCATTATTCCCCCCATTGGCCGCATTATTCCCCCCATTGGCCGCATTATTTCCCCCATTGGCCGCATTATTCCCCCCATTGGCCGCATTATTCCCCCCATTGGCCGCATTATTCCCCCCATTGGCCGCATTATTCCCCCCATTGGCCGGAATATTTCCTCATTGACTGATAGCTCTGTATGTTATGACAGTGGCCTTCCAGCCAATCAAAAAATGCTAAGGAAAGGGGGAGAGGTGAGGTCACTGTATCCGCTCCCCTCATACAGGAGAGGAGTACAGAAGAATGGCGGGGGGGGCTCCCCTCATACAGGAGAGGAGTACAGAAGAATGGCGGGGGGGCTCCCCTCATACAGGAGAGGAGTACAGAAGAATGGTGGGGGGGGCTCCCCTCATACAGGAGAGGAGTACAGAGGAATGGCGGGGGGGCTCCCCTCATACAGGAGAGGAGTACAGAAGAATGGTGGGGGGGGGCTCCCCTCATACAGGAGAGTACAGAAGAATGGCGGAGGGGCTCCCCTCATACAGGAGAGGAGTACAGAAGAATGGTGGGGGGGGGGCTCCCCTCATACAGGAGAGTACAGAAGAATGGCGGAGGGGCTCCCCTCATACAGGAGAGTACAGAAGAATGGCGGAGGGGCTCCCCTCATACAGGAGAGGAGTACAGAGGAATGGCGGGGGGGCTCCCCTCATACAGGAGAGGAGTACAGAAGAATGGTGGGGGGGCTCCCCTCATACAGGAGAGGAGTACAGAGGAATGGTGGGGGGGCTCCCCTCATACAGGAGAGGAGTACAGAAGAATGGCAGGGGGGGGTGCTCCCTCATACAGGAGAGGAGTACAGAAGAATGGCGGGGGGGTTCCCCTCATACAGGAGAGGAGTACAGAAGAATGGTGGGGGGGCTCCCCTCATACAGGAGAGGAGTACAGAGGAATGGTGGGGGGGGCTCCCCTCATACAGGTGAGGAGTACAGAAGAATGGCGGGGGGGCTCCCCTCATACAGGAGAGGAGTACAGAGGAATGGTGGGGGGGGCTCCCTCATACAGGAGAGGAGTACAGAAGAATGGCGGGGGGGCTCCCCTCATACAGGAGAGGAGTACAGAGGAATGGCGGGGGGGGCTCCCCTCATACAGGAGAGGAGTACAGAGGAATGGTGGGGGGGGCTCCCTCATACAGGAGAGGAGTACAGAAGAATGGCGGGGGGGCTTCCCTCATACAGGAGAGGAGTACAGAGGAATGGCGGGGGGGACTCCCCTTATACAGGAGAGGAGTACAGAGGAATGGCGGGGGGGCTCCCCTCATACAGGAGTACAGAGGAATGGTGGGGGGGGCTCCCCTCATACAGGAGAGGAGTACAGAAGAATGGCGGGGGGGGGCTCCCCTCATACAGGAGTACAGAGGAATGGTGGGGGGGGCTCCCCTCATACAGGAGAGGAGTACAGAGGAATGGCGGGGGGGCTCCCTCATACAGGAGAGGAGTACAGAGGAATGGTGGGGGGGGGCTCCCCTCATACAGGAGAGGAGTACAGAAGAATGGCGGGGGGGCTCCCCTCATACAGGAGAGGAGTACAGAGGAATGGCGGGGGGGCTCCCCTCATACAGGAGAGGAGTACAGAGGAATGGCGGGGGGGCTCCCCTCATACAGGAGAGGAGTACAGAGGAATGGCGGGGGGGCTCCCCTCATACAGGAGAGGAGTACAGAGGATTGGTGGGGGGGCTCCCCTCGTACAGGAGGAGTACAGAGGAATGGTGGGGGGGCTCCCTCGTACAGGAGAGGAGTGCAGAGG